>NC_048229.1:61431858-61519238 GCF_002007445.2 Ailuropoda melanoleuca
AAAAAAAAAAAAAAAAAAAAAAAAGATATGTCTTTAGTATTAATTCCCAAAAAAGTGAGATGAATATTGTAAATATTCAGCAGAAATGTCAGCAGACATGACATCATTATTTCAACATAATTTTGGTGGTTTATTTTTCACCTAAACACTCATCCTTAGCATTTTTTGTGAACTGCTTCATACTTACTCAAACCAGCCCCATTACCAATGTCCCAAATTATCCCGAATCCTTCCCACAACCACTGTTACCATGGAACAGAGATATTTATTTCTATATGCATCTTCTCCCTCCAGGCTAGGCTTCTCTTCAGGAAGATTCTAGGCGATTAAACACCCTAGTCTCAGCTCTCTGCTTAAGGTCAGGCACCTAGTAGGTGCTTAATAACATACATTGAATTGACTAAAAAAACCTGAAAATTATTTACCCAATCCTATCCCTGCCCCAGAGCTATAAATGCATCTCCTGCTCAAATTGCAAAGATCCTTTTCTATTTGCTTTCCTTTATTCATACCTCACACATTCCACAAAGAATTTAAGACAGGATCCATTCTGTCTTCTACTGCTACTGCTGAGATGGATTTGCAAAAAACAAAGCTCTTCTTTCAGATGTCATTTTGACGGTTTGCAAGAGTAAAGAGGAAGTTCAAGTAATGTCACCTCCTCAGAGAAGTATTCCTGGGACAATGACCTCTTTCACCTCTCTTTAGCAAGAAAGACCCATTTTACCTGTTTTTCTATTACACAACTCTGTTTATTTCCTTACAACAGCTATTCCAATCTGAGACTGTCCCATCACCGACGCTCTCTGCCTCTTCCAGCCGAACTCTCACAGATGGCAGGGTCTGTCCTATTCACTCATAAGTTTCTATTCCACAGCACTGTGAATAGTACACTGTGGCCCTTCAGAATTGGAATGTTTCTTAGAGGTCACCAACTTTAGCTCCATTATTTAAAAAAAAAAATATATGTAAACAGATGCCCCAAGAGGGATAGTTTTTTGTCCAAGATTTACGTAAAATGACAGGATTGGGATGTGAATTTACAATTCCTAACTCCCAGGCCAGGGTTCCTATCAAGCTGCCCAATCTTGGCCATCTCCAAGGCTGGAGCAGAGAAGGAGGCCCCCACTCCCACTGAACCCACAGAGAAAACAATGCTTTGAACCAAACTGATAGGATCTCTCTTGTCTTTGGCACTATCCAACTCCTGTCTAAGTATAATAGTGTCTTAATGCAGCCATTGGCACATCAACCTTAATAAAGATGGGGAAGCTATTATTATCTTCTTCCTACTGACAGAGAAACCTGGGACACAAAGGAGTTAAGGAACATGGCCATACCCACGTGACCAAGCCACCAAGTGCCAGGTGTCCATTCACCAAGTCCAAATGTGCATCTCCTGAGTTTTCTTGTAACAGTTCAAATCATAGGCTCCTTTTCTCATTCAAGCACAGACCCATGAACCATGGTTTTGCAGTGAACAGAGGTTTCTTCTCACCTTGAGAGAATTTAATTAGAAGGAAAGAAATAAATAAAAAGAACCCTGTGTTAATGTCATTTCTGTAGTGATGTGATGTATTTTTTAGCAGATCCATCAAACTTCCAGTAATGACAGCAGCAAACTGTTTCTCTTTTATCAAGAGTTCAAGGGAGGCCAAAGGCCAAAACCCATTCAGATGTTGTACCTGTTCAGTATTTATTTCTGAGACCCTAAGACTCTTAGAAGAACAGTGACCCACTCCCAGATAAGTGAACACTAAGACCACAATGGAAAGCGTCCTTGTCTGAAGTTACTACAGGAGGCAAGTGACAGATACCCAGAACTCACGGCTCTTTGTGGCTCTGAGAGTGGTGTGGTTCTGGAACATTCAGCAGCTCTGGTTCACTGGGTTATATTATTCTATTTCTAGTCCATATCACCTTGGCTCCTTCTGGCAGAAAGCCATGGGGCAGTGTGTCTAAGGAACAGAGAGAGGAGGGTAGGGAAGAGCCTAGGCTGAAACGTGACCTTACAAATTCCGTGGAAGTGTCACTATCTAAGAATCTTGACCACTGAGCTGGACTTGTATACTTGGGCCCCTACTTGAATTCACAACCCTAGAGATGCACCTGTATATACATCCAAGTATCTGTTTGTAAACACATATGCTCCACGTGCATGTGCAATGTTTTGTTTATGCTCGGGTAATTGTTAAAGGCCCCGGTCTCTTTATAAGGCTCTTTGGGAGAAATTCTACAGGTCTCGGTGTCAAGAAATATTTGTCTCACCTGAACACGACTGTATTATTATTTTGTGGTGGTCGTACAGCCCTTGGTGTTTCTCCAGTTGCTTGTTTACTAGGAAACAATGTTCTATGTCATAAATTACGGTGTGTGCTTCAGTGAAGTCCTTTGTTCTTTCAACCTTACCCTTACTTTCCTTCATCCTAATTTCTTTAAAACTTTCTTTTGTTGAAATCTTAGCACATTGCTGGTATTTATGAAGGCCACTTCAACACCTCTTGAGAACAGGAAAGGCCATAAATAAATGGACAAGTAAATAGGCCATACTGTTTGCGCTCTTCACATGACCAACCGCTGGGAATCCAATCACCTTTCTCCTGGCACTCTGCCCAGAGCTTTAGTTAAACCCTAACAAACAGTAATTCCTTATTAAGGAAGAGTTGGTTCTCACATCCATCCAAGGAGCATATATTCAAAGAACAGTCTTCTAGCTAATTAATTTTGCTCTCAGTTATTCAACATTCAAGAGGCCTTTTTAATGTTTCTAAATGTGTGCATTATAGCATGTATCAGAACACACTGAAATTACCAATTTAATTATACCCTTCTCCTCCAGACTATTAGGACTTTGAAGGTAAGGACTATGATAGTTTTATCTCTGCGTGCCTAGTTCCTACCACTATGGCTATTACAGGGTAGATATTTTGTTGGATAAATGGATGCTTGCTAAAATAACTACATTGCAATGTGTGCATGTCTATACACATAAACACATATATTTATGCACACATGTACCCATATTGCCATTCACTACGTGTCTCTCAAGCAGATCTCCCCAGAGCATGGGAGGCAGTCTATTATTATTATCTGTAGTGCAGTTGAGGAATACACACATTCACAGAGCTCTTAGAGCAGAGCTGGAGTACGAGTCCGCATCTGCCTTACTCCCCGCTCTTTTCAGTCTGCTGTATTTCTTCTCAGTGGGACATCATAGTGAGTCTCAAGACCAAATCTGGAGTGTCTCCAAATATGGAGAACAGATGAGGTATAGCGAGATGGGTAGGGCCAACCATATCCTCATGCTGTTAAGAGAAATAGGGTCATTTCCATTACTTCCCACTCATTATACTTTCTGATAATGGAACTACAGCATTTAAATTAACTTCTAGCTTAGAAAAATTACACTTATTGGGCGTGGCAGTCAGCTTAATGTGTAAACTTGCCTAGGTGATCGTCCCTTGTTATACCAATACTAGTTGAGATATTTCATAGATGTCATTAAGGTCTATAATCAGTTTAAGTAAAGAAGATGATTCTCAGTAGTCTGGGTGGGCCTGACTCAACCAGTTGAAAACCCTTCTGAGCAGAACTGAAGCTACTCTAATGAAGAGAAAAGTCCACCTGTGGGCTGCAGCTGCAGCTCCCATCCTCGGGCTCCAGGCTGCCCTTCCTGCCCACCTGTCCTATGGACCTCAGACTCGCCTTGCCAACCCTCGCAATTGCTTGAGCCAATTCCTTTCAATAAATCTCCTAATACACGTGTATCCTACTGGTTCTGTTACCCTCAGTGTATCCTGACTGATACACGCTGTGTACATCAGCATTTACAGATAGGACACTTCAGACAACTTCATCCTCAAGGGAACGGAAGAGGCTCTGTTATCTCCTGATAGCAACCAGGAATGCATTCTAATTCCCCTGAATGACAGTCCTCTTACTTATGTCCAAAGGTCAAATTTCAACTGGTTCAATTATAAGAATGCAATGCTTTCCAGTTTGCACATTTTTTTACAAGTTCTCGGAAAAAGTAATTCACAGTAGTTTATTACAAAGCCATTGTTGCAGAAGATCATATGGATGATATCTCTGTAAAGCCTCTTTTCATTAATGCCTTTATCTGGTTGTTCCACACAAAAAGCATTTTAGTTATGGAGAAAAATATGTGTCAGTTCTCAAATTATGGTTTTTTGCCCTGGAGAAGTGATAATAGGCAAGAGGATATATTGGTGTAAAGAGTAAGGGTTTGGGTTCATGGGTTCTTAAATGAATGACTCTGGATGGATTAGTTTCTATGAGCCTCAGTTTCCTCAACTGTGAAATAAAGATATAATCTATCATACAAGTTTCTGTGAATGGTGCTTGCTATGGCCCTTCAAGAATTAATCTTTCAGATTGATCTCCGTGCTCTAGGGCAGGGCTTCTGAATGTCAGCAGTACTGGGCCAGATAATTATTTGTGGGGGGACTGGGTGCTGCTCTATGTATTATTATAGGATGTTTAGCAGCATTCCCTGGCCTCTAACTACTAGATACTAGTAGCACACTCCTACCCCATGGTAACAACCAAAGATGTCTCAGACCTTGACAAATGTCCTCTGGTGGAAAAATCATCCCAGGCTGATGACCGCTGCTCTCTAGAGGTGCAATTATTACTATTTTTTCTTTTTCTTTTTAATTTTTCTTAAAAATTTAAAAATAAAATATAGACAGAAGAGCAGAGTTCTATGAATTTTTACTAAGGGAACATGACCCTGTTATCATCCCTATAACAAAGAACAGACCACTGCGAGCTTCCCCACCCTACACAGGGAGCCCCTGATATGCTCTCCTTTTGTAACTACTGGGGACTTTCAGTCAGTGAAATTGAGGCATAAATTTTAAGTCATAAGAGGAAATTCAGAATATGAATCCATAAACTGGTTTCCTCTGTGATTTTTCCCAGGTAACAAAGCTGTGCTAGAATAATAACCTAACCAGAAATCATCACAAGGTAGCAGGTAAGCCACCCAAACCCAGAGGAGGACTGCCTAGAATATTGATAGAAGAATGGCAACCGTTACGGTTTTTTCCTTCCAACCTGAAAATTCAGCTTGTCTGACTTAATGGAGAAAAGAAATTCTGTCAAAAGAGACCAAATGTAAGAGAGGGCCATGAGACCAGGCAGAGCAATAGCTGGAAGAACCAGCTTGGCCAATGTGGTATCTTCAGAGAATCTGAGAAATGTGACGTGTCCCAGGTGTTATGACATTCTTCTTCTTGTTATGCCTAAGTTCCCTGCACATGAGGGACTGGCAGACAAACATACTGGAGCTGACATATCTTCAGATGCTTCTGTAAAACAACTTTGGTCGTCCAGTTACATGAGATATTCAAGTCCTACTCAGATAGCGAGGAAGTATCGAGGCAGCAGGCCAGAGTGACACTCCTTCTCTGGATCTATAGTAGTCATGCTGTTGGGCATTTACCAAATTGCCCTCATTCACCTGGGAGCTGCTGGAGAATTGGGGCTCTGTCTTTTCATTTTTACTATCCCCTAGAGCATCTCTTATTGGGCCTGGAATATGGGAGGTGCTTATCTAACATGCATTAGTTGAGAAAAGAAATTGTGTAAAAGAAAGTTCACCTCGCTGGGAGTTAGAAATGCTGATACCCTGGTCTTGACTCCACTATCATCATGTCATGTGATTTTAGGGGTAATCCTTAAATCTCTCTGAATATCAGCACCTAAATCTGTTTAAAAATGTAAAATGTAATATCAAATGTGAATGAATTAAATGCCCTTCAAGGTCACCTTCAGAGCTTTGATTCTAAAGGATATATTGAGCAGAGTTCCCAACATTACAGAAATGCCTTATAAAAATATATCTATTTTCTCATTCATTCATTTATACTTTCAGTAACTTGCTCTTTTACTCATCCATCCATGGACACCATCAATTGTGAGATGGTATCCTGGTCTAGGCTTCATGGAATCCACAGCCACTGAGAACCAACACATAGACAGCTTACCATAATGAACTCTATCCTGGAAGTTGACATGAGTCTCTTCTCTCAAAGAGAGTAAACAGCACAAATGCAAACATAAACTGACTAAAACACAGTAAAGGTTTAGGGAAGCCAAAGTTCATTTCATTGATCCATTCATTTATCCATCCATTCAATAACAATTCTGAGCATCTATGTGTTAAAGAGGTTTTTGTTTTCTATCCCAACCCCACTGTCAACCACAGGGATGAACACATGGCCCAAGTTGGGTCCTTAAGAGTATTCACAAGACATAGAAAACGGCCTCAGAAATGGGCATGTGGCTCAAGCAAGGCAATGTCCAGCTCTTCTTTGGAGTTTTCGGATATGGAGGCAGAGAGAGAGCTCTTTCCTGCTCATGCCAACTTCAAGTATAAACATGTTCTCAGACTGCCAACTGTCATCATGTCATTGTTTGTGTCACATAGGAAAACCTCTCAGTTGCAAGAGAGTCTGAGACTAACACTCAAAAGGGAAGCAGAGATAAGGAGATGAAGAGGTCTCCATGTGGAAAGGTAGGACAGATTTCTCAAGATTATGAAGCCCTGATCTTGTCCAGCCAGAAGCTAGACCTCTCATGAACTCACCGACTACACAGCCCAAAACTTCTCCTTTCCCTTAAACTCTTCTGAGCTAGATTTCTTTAACCTGGAGCCGCTACAATCTGCTATATGCCAAACACTGAAGAAGCCGTAAGTGTTGGAGCTAAAGAAGGTTAGAGGGCTCTGAGCAAAGGCAGGAAGCAAGGAGGAAAAAGAAGAAGGATGAATCTTAAATGTCACAAGAGAAATGACAAAGGATGAAACCGGGACAATAGCAAAATCAGAAAAATGGCCATATTGTGAGAGGAGTCGGAAATCAAATCAATAGTAATTGGCCATAGACTAGATGTGAGGTCTCAGAAATGTGAGGTCCCTTGAGATTTATGTTTGTCTTTCCATTTGCTTCTGCTTAGATACCTTGGTAGATAATGTTGGTATCACTGGAATATGGAATATAGGGAAATGATCATATTTAAAGGTTTGCTAAGCTAAGTTTGGAATGCAGTCTGGGGATTCGCCAGTGTTAGGATGTTAAGTGAAGCTATGAAGTCTGTGAATCATCCCAGTGAACAAGTGTGATAGGAGAAGGGAAGACGTCTGGAATAAAATACTAAAGAAAAAAAGCCCTAAGAATCTCTAATACTTAACAGAAAGGCTGAGATGGGTGTCCAACCAAGGTAACTCAGAAAAAAAGTTTCTCTTTTTCTGAGACAGAGAAGCATCTTAAAAATTAAAAGACTGAATTTGGGGGAGGTTGAAGTGAGAGGACAACCAGAGGATATCCCACCACAATGGTATTTATTGGGCTGCCCAAGATGGGTAAGCAAATTGCTATGTTTAAGGCCCCCTGAGAAAACAATCTCACATGCTTCCACTTAACAGCCTATACCTTTTACCAAGGGAGATTTAATGTAAATATCTCTTCCTGAGATGGATGTTTAGTCATTTTTTTTTTCTTATCACAGGTGAAAATCTAATTACTTTCTCCCCCAAAGCAATCCCTCAGATACGTGTGTGCTATATTCTATCAGGCATCATCTCTAAGCTTCTATCCATTAACCAAAGGAGTTATGTTCTAATAACTTTATCTATTCCAACCATTTACTTGTACAAGTTTCTTCTACACATTCAGTGATTTCTCAGAACCCCCAAGATATACAGACTACTCTCCTAATACATTCTCACCAAGAAGAAATTTCCCAGGAATAAAGGCAATGAACGCCCACCAGGAGACATGGACGTGAATGAGCAGGCACCATGACAAAGAGGCCCAGATTCTGCTTTTGGGAGATCCCTGGACTCACCTCTGATGCCAGTCAAGGCCCTTTCCCTCTGTGAGGCTCCCCTTCAATTTTAGGGGATCCAACTCTCAGGATAGTTGTTGGGATTTCCTGTCATCACTTAAGAAAACCGTCAGCCATGATACTAATACTTTGTCCTCCTTTTCTTCCTCCCCCATCTCTCCCCCTTCCTTTCTTCCTTGTCATTTTTATTCCTCTTTCTTTCTTTTTTCCTTCTTCCTTCTTCCCTTCATAGTCATCACTTTGTAGGCCCCGGATAATGGCAAATATCCTCACAATCGTCTTCCTCATTTGTACCAACAGTATTTAGCTGGGATGGGCAGAGACAGTGGCTATCACTCTCAAATGTCAGTTACTTCCTAATACATCCCATTGTTGTGTTTTACTGATTACACTTACCACTACTGAAAAATATTTTGTTCATTTGTTTATATTTTATTTTCTGCTCCCTCAAATTAAAATATAAGGTCTGTAAGAGTGGAAACTGTCTACTGTGGCCACCCTTTTATCTCCAGCCTAATTAACTTATCAGTGTCTCATGAATATTTGCTTAATAGATGGATGGATGACACATTTTTAATGTAATGTATTTTGCTTCAGGGCCACCTATACACACAGGTGTCCCACATCTTTGAGTTAGGTTGCAAGTTCTGAAGCTTGGGTCAGTGTTAGCTCACTTACACCTTTGAAAGCCTTGATTATCTCTGATTGTAGAGAAGAATGACCCCTTTTTGGTCATCCCCTTTCTATGGATCCTTCTGTAAGATCCAGCTTTGGGGCAGAGAGTCAGGAAAGCTGCAATAAAGCTAAGAAGACTGACAGAAGGCGGCCCCTGAAGCTGTGGTTTAAAAGGTCCTGAGACTGGGGCACCTGGGTGGCTCAGTCAGTTAAGCGTCCCAATCTTGGTTTCGGCTCATGTCATGTTCTTGGGGTCCTGCAGCCAAGCTCCACATTGGGCTCTGTGCTCAGCTCTGAGTCAGCTGGAGATTCTCTCTCTCTCCTTCTGCCCCTCTCTCCCCTCTCTCTACAATAAATAAATAAATCTTTAAAAAATGGTGTTTTGTACAAATTGTCCTTTGAAAAATCAAGACTTGCACTATCTACACGGTATCTACAAGGTGCATAAGGCTACTGAGCACTTGAAATTTGCCTAGTCCCAACTGAGATGTCTTACACATACACATGCACCAGATTTCAAAGACTTAGAAGGAAAAAAGAATGAGAAATAGCACATTAATAATTTTATATTGATTGCACGTCATAATATTTTGGATATATTGGCTTAAATAAACTGCATCATTAACATTGTCACCTATTTCCTTTTTACTTTTTTAACTGGACTACTAAAAAATTTAAAATTGCATATATGGTTCACATTTGAGGCTTGTGTCACATGTCTCAAGGACAACATTTGCTTGGAGAGCTATCCTCCTGGAATGTCAATTATAAACATGTAAAAGCTCAAAAACAAAGGATTTGTTGGAGAAAATTGAGTTCTTAACATCTTCACAGTTATGCAAATATGATTCATCCTGGGAAAGAGACCACTATTTATGTCAATTTCTTTAAAAGGAAAGCATGAAAACTTCACAAGCGATGGAAAGCTAGTCCTCATCAAATCCAGGGGAGGCTTGGGGCACGTAGGTGGCTCCGTCCATTGAGCCTCTGGCTCTTGATTTTGGTGCAGGTCATGGTCTTGGGGTTGTGTGATTGAGCCCCACATCGGGCTCTGATCTGCTTGTCCCTCTCCCTCTACCCCCCTTCTCTCTGCTCATGCATGCTCTCTCTTTCTAAAATAAATTAAATATTAAAAAAAAAAAAGCCATGGGAGGTTTGTGGAAGAGAGAAACAATAGCTTAGTAAACTTGAGTGGAAGGAGCAGAGCAGAACAAATGGGTTTGGAGCCATTGAACTTGGGATACAAAATCCACATTGTCACCCCCAGCTGTATAACCAGAGTAAGATGTGCAAGCTCACTGCACCTTTGCTTCCCCTTTGCAGAGCAGAAATAACAGTAGACGTCTAGCTCACAGGGTTGTCGCTGACATTTACCAAGTACTCACTTGGCTTTGCACATGTCCTTGTCATGCCAATGGTGCAGATAAGGAAACTGAAGCAAAAAAGACTCATAAACGCCTGGCCACACTGCTCAAAACTGGTGATGGTGGAATCCGAAAGCTTTTAGTCTGAACCCCTTTAGCTCCTGAGGTTTTAACCACTCAGATCAGGTTTCACTGCTGTCGTGAGACCTGAGTGAGACAGTGAATTTTTTTAAAGGGATTTTTTTTTAAGATTTATTTATTTATTTGAGAGAGAGAGAGAGCAAGCTAGCAAGTTGCGGGAGGGGCAGAGGGAGAGGGACAATCTCCAGCAGATTCGTCACTGAGCTCGGAGCAGGACTTGAGGCTCATCCCAAGACCCTGAGATCATGACCTGAGCTGAAATCAAGAGTTGGCTGCTTAACCAACTGAGCCACCCAGGCGCTCCTGAGATGATGAATTTAAAGCACATACCAAAGCCACAGGAAACATCCATGTCTATTGTTGAAGGGCACAACAGAGCACTGACAGGATATAGTATTCATGTCATTCTGGGCCCCATGGGCTCAAAAGAAACAGATGAAGAGGAGCCTAAGTGGACTTTGGAAACGCTGACATATTGGTAGTATCCTGGAGCCTGTAAGAATTGTTGAGTGTTCTGGGTAAGTAGATTCAAAAGTCTACCTGGGAAATATGAAGTCAAAAGAATTCTGGCCTCATAGATAAATAAAAGGCTTAAAATCAGTTCCTCCATGCTCAGTATAAGGAATCACTTATATATTTTCTTCCCAGTTCTTCCTCACACTGTTGGATTTCTGGGCCCCCCTCTGTGGACCTAGGGTCAAGCCACAGTATCTTTTATTTAAGGTAAAGCATAAATTTCATAGAGATTGAACTATTTACATAAAGTATTTTTGGTTTGGTTTGGTTCTTGTAAGGAGCCCAGCAGGGCACTGGGAATGAGACAGAGGCAGAGCCAGGTAATAGTGGAAGATTAGAGAATATTCCTAACCCCAGAGCCACTGCCAGGAAGGGCCCCTAGGAGTTTCCGGAGGGGTGAAACTGGGTCCAGCCTGCCTGATGACCTCCATCTACACATCCCCACAACCCAAGGTCACTTCACAGAGTAACAGTCACATCTCAGTAACTATCCAACCTGGCACCTCTGTAATAGGCTTGATTATTTCTGACAAACTCATTTCTTGTCCAATTTGATATGAAAATTAAAGTTGTATTAGCACAATGTGTGCCACGTGAATGGCATCCTCAATGCTCTGCTGTAGCAAACCCAACTGAGCCTTGAAAAGAGGTTCAACAATACAGGTAAAGTTACCGTTTCCAAAATAGCTCTGTTTTGCATCCAAATCAGCCCTGCCTGGGAAGGCATGCTCAGTGGGCCAAGCTGATACAGTCAATGTAACTTTCTCGGAAGGAAACTATCTTCAGAGAAAATGTTAATCAAATCGTTTCCCATGCAAATGTAAAAATAGGGGAAACAATACTGGAGATAGTATCAGTACTTTCAACATTAAGCAAAGACAGGCAATCCTTGAAGAGGGATGCTATTTCCATGAATTTAATCAATTCACATTCTTATCCATAGAGCTATTCTTACTTGCCTTTGTTTTTACAACCATTAATTTAAAGGAGTCAGGGGACAGGTTTTGGAAGCTCTTTGCCAGAACTGAGGACTAAGTCCTGAGTTCCCAACAGCCTATCATCAATTTGGTTTTCATTGTCCAAATAAAGATCTGAACCCCAGGAGCTGGGTTAAGAAGAGAATAATACATGTATTCTCTTGGTCAAGCTGGGTAGCCAGAGCTTCTTTTTATTATTATTATTATTTATTTATTTTTTTAAACAGAACTAACTCAGCTTTCTTCCAGATCCCTCCTGTGGGGAGGCGATTTTCCATTCTAACCCTCTTCTACCAAAGAGGGAACTTGAGCCCAGACAAGGGAAGCAAGCTTCCATCTTTTGTCTCACAGTGAGCTGGTTAACAAAGAAGGAATGGGTAAAGGATAGATCAAGGGGATATAGACATGAACATGTTCCAAGAATATTAGATCGGATAAAGAAATACCAAGCACAGAGTCCCCGTGGCCTTTGTCTCTCTGAACAAGACTTTGTCATGTTGGCATTCGCAATCTCATTTGTTCTTAAGTCCTAGATTAGAGTGACAAATTTGAAGCCTCTTAAATTCTAGTGTAGGTGAATCTTTTATCTCTCAGAAGCCCGGGTCCTTATTAATATGCATCAGTGCAGATACAATGCAACTCTCTTCTCTCATCTTTTCCATACACTGTACCAGGTCATGGTGCCAACATGACAGAACTGGAGCGTACCCACTGATGGACAAAGGCTGGCTTTTTATAGGCCTTCTCTCAACACCCCCTAGAATTACACTGTAAACCCTGGGTGCAAAATAACTATTCCAAAATGACACTAACGCGGCATTTTCATCTATGCCAGGGTTGGAGAGGAACCAAAATTTCAAGAGAACACATGGACATTAGAAGCATAACTTCTTTTCTGTGTAACACATCTTTTCAAGTATTTAAGTCATATGAACACAGGACAGAAAATATAACACTCTGTGTCATCTTCAAGTCATCCTGGGGAGGGAGAAAGCCAAGAACCCATCAATCCTAGAAACATTAGAAGAGCCACAGGAGAAGCTTTCTAGACCTTTCAGTCCTGAGTTCAAATCCTTTGCAATAATTTATCTCTGTGATCTTGGGGCTCCTGTTTACGAGTTTGGGAAGATGCGATGAGGTAATCCCTGGAAGGTCAAATCCAGGGCACTCTGTATGCACTTTACCACATATCCATCCCCACTCCTCATCGACGATCAGTAGCAAATCTCATGGACCCCTCAAAGCCTCTTACCTCTGTGTCCCTACAACAGAGCAGTGGAGAACATGGAGTCTTTGTTCAAATCCCTGCTTGTCCACTTACTAACTGCACAACATTGGAGAAAGTTGCTTAACTACCCTGAGTCTTGATTTCCGTTTTATAAATGGGGAAAATTATAGTTTCTACCTCATGGAGGTTTCAAGAGGATGGACTGAGATAACTTATGGGAAGGGCTGCATGCAGTGTGTGCATGTTGTAAATGCTCAGTGCACATCAGCTATTGTGACCTTAGTCCCTGCTTCACCATCTCTGCTGTAATCCCCTTCCTGTTGGCTTCCCTTTTTAGGGTCTCTGTTTTTTCTATCAGTAATTCTCACTGCTGTTCCAGAAATCATTTAATAATGCATTCAACACATCACTCTCCTACTCCAAACCCTTCAAAGTTTCCCTAGGGCCTGGGGATTGAAGTCCAAAGCCCTGAATCTAGCATTTAGTGTACTCCAGAGTCCTAAACTTATTACCCTGCAAGGCATACTCTGTCCACTATCACTTGCTGATATAGTCTGCTCGGGCAAGCCCAGTCTGTGCCTTCACCTCCTGGTGTTTCTGTTCATATGGCTTTCTCTAGAATGCTGAGATGTGACAGCTGAAAAGCACCGTGCCAAGGGATTTGTGGAAGATTTGAGAGCCAGACCATTTTAGAGCTGGAAAGGACCCCAAAGGCCACTTTACAGATGAGGAAACTGAGGTTAATTGGCTTGCCCAAGGCCACACAGCTATTTATCAACCATGTCAGGGTGGCACTAGGCTGGTCGGCCTCCAGGGAGGGAATCACCGGGCAGCCTATTTAGGGAAAATTAGTCATCAATTGGCAGCAAACTTGCTGACAGGTGATCTTTCTCCATTTGTGAGAAATGAGATGTTATGCAGCCAATAAGAAAAAGACACAAGGCATGACTCTCTAAGTGAAAACTGGGTGCCTCTCTGGCTTGTAACACAGGGCACGACAGCAATGGGGTTGATGGGAGGGCAGCTGAAATAATTCCATAGGATCCATCCCTCACTTCAAAGACACATCCTCTCAGGCTGCATCAATCTCCTGACTAATGCTCCCAAATGCGCCGCTGAGGTTTGCTGAAGTTGAAAGATTCTTTGCAATGTTTGCAGTCGGAGCGGCGATGACTGAAACACAAGAACCACCAATGCGTTATTTCGAAGGCAAGTGTGCCCAGCTTTAACTGCTACCTTGCAATTTTTACTCTAAGATAATAATAGTAATAGTGACATTTCATTTATATGCTGCATCTTAGGTGCCCAAGAATAAAATAACAATGAAAACTGTATCTTATAGCACAGCCGTGTCCCTATATGAAGGCTATAAGGGAGAAAGCCAGTTCAAGAGCAATCTCCTGTCACTATTGGGATACTTTAGGTCAAAGTGCTGTGAATTGGAANCACAGCCGTGTCCCTATATGAAGGCTATAAGGAGAAAGCCAGTTCAAGAGCAATCTCCTGTCACTATTGGGATACTTTAGGTCAAAGTGCTGTGAATTGGAATTATTTGCAGAAATAATCTCTGACTCTTCAGCTTGGGTTTGGATTTTATTTTATTTTTTTTTTTAAAGATTTTATTTATTTATTTGACAGAGATAGAGACAGGCAGCGAGAGAGGGAACANTTCTTCAGCTGGGGTTTGGATTTTATTTTATTTTTTTTTTTTTAAAGATTTTATTTATTTATTTGACAGAGAGACAGCCAGCGAGAGAGGGAACACAGGAGGAGTGGGAGAGGAAGAAGCAGGCTCATAGCGGAGGAGCCTGATGTGGGGCTCGATCCCATAACGCCGGGATCACGCCCTGAGCTAAAGGCAGACGCTTAACCGTTGTGCCACCCAGGCGCCCCTGGGTTTGGATTTTAAATACAGTTTTGCTGCTATTGCCGATGAGATATTTTATAAAAACTTTAAATACATTTTTAAATATTTAAAACCTTCAAATATGCATGCTTTAATAGATAATAGAAAGTTGATACCTACTAACACAGCTGCCCACCCAGCTTCACCTGTTTGGTTAGTCATCTGTGGTTTGTGGTCTGGATTTGTGTCCATGGTGACCAGTCACGGAGTATCACATAGAAATTGAAATGCATGGCTCCAAGAGTCCCAGGCAGCTTGGTGATAACGGAGTCAGGTGTGGGCAAGGGGCTTCATCAACCACAAAATCAAAGCCATTCTATGTTCAACTACCTGGCTCGTTCGACAGTTCTGAAGTTCTGTGCTTGCCCCAAAGGCTTCCCTCTCTGGAAGGGTGATGATGATTTCTTACAAAGGTGGGTGAGGAAAGTTGTCCTGGGATGGTATGAGGCCAACTTCAGAGGTGGCTTATACCTGTCTGTTCTCGCTGCCCCCAAATCGCCCAGCTGTAAGCACTGATAAGTGTCACCTTACCGTTCTATCCTTGCGCCAACACAGAGGTCATGCTGCCAGGACACTGTGGGAGCTGTCCCTCCAGAAGCTAGGGTATGACTTGGGGAGACTAGCCCATTCTATGGCTGCATCTTTCACACTCCCATCCATGCTTGGAGAGTTTCTGTGTATTCCTTCCTGCCTTCTCCAAGATGTTTGGCTCTGAATTAGCATACTCTTTACTACCTAGCTGCCTTTGGGTTAGGGATCCGATTTGGATTCTTGTCCCTGAATCTGGCCTTAGCTTCCCCTGGATAATACTTTCAGGAATTTTGCATTGGTTCCTTGGCCAGCATCCATGGGCCACTTGCCCACACAACCTGCCCCATTCCTTCCAACTGACCATTTGCCATCCACGTGACTAGCTGTTATGCTGTCTGCCATAGCTTCCCAAGGAAATCCCACCTCATCTACTAAGCTGTATCAGTAGGCTTCAGTCTAGGTCCTGACATTTTGCCTAATTCTTGCCCAAATTAAACTATTCAATGTTTAATAAAGGCTCCCTCTGTTCTACCCTCACACCCTAGCACCTAATTATCAATATTCAACATTCAAAAGGAGCTCAAAAGCCAGATACCCCACTCAGTATTGCAGTGGGTAAGACTTCTCACAACAGTCTTGCAAAAACATGCAGGGAAACAAAGCCTTTTGGGTTTCTTGGTTCAAAGCCACAGAATCAGACCTACGGTAGCACAATTCTTCCAGGAAGGCTGGAGAAGCAGGCTCGGAAAATGGAGAGGGATGTCAGCAGGCTGGGACAGTCAGATCCGCAGATGAGACACTTCCACGGAACAGGTGGGTGAGGGCACGCAGCTGTCTCTGCTAGACAGGAGCAGTGACAGCTTTACTCTACCACCCAGGTGGCCCCAGAAATCAGATGCTGGTACAACCACCTCTGGAGTAAAAGGAGGGTTCTTCTCTCTACTGAGAATCCTATTGTGAGCTATTCTCCAAACACAGGAAGGGGTTCCACTGCTATGCAGCCAAACAAACAAACAAGCAAACAAGATGGCAAATATTCACTACCAGGAATGACGAGCGTGTAGACTATTGTACTCCAGGCTGTTGAATCACTGAACAGGAAGTGTCTTGTTTAATAAGATTCGGCCCCTGCTCCTTTTCTGGTTATTTTTATTGCTGTTGTTGTTTTGTTTTTACCAAGCAAGGTCAGTAACTAAGTACAGCAACTCATAGCATGAGGCTATGAGGGATGACAGATATTCTGGATAACAGACTAAAGATTTAAACTTAAAAATGTTTTGGGAGACTGGATCCATGGACTGAACCTAAGAATATGAAATAGAACTGAGACAAGGGTAATAGCAATCCCATCCTGTGCACTGGTTTCAGCATGTTTATGTATTCATAGTGTTTAATACCAGAGCCACCCTATAAAGCAGACATTGCTAACCCAGCATACGGATGGGGAAGTGGAGAAATGGTTAAAGTGATCTACACAGCTAAGAAGTGACAAGGCTAAAATTGGCAGCAGGGCAGTCTGACTCAGGGCCTGTGCTAACAACCACCGAAGGTACCTGTCATGTCTTATGTGCACAGGGACAGGTGGGGAAATGTGACTTAACAGCAGCACATAAGGAAAAACAAATAAACAAATAAACTGTGGAGCATAAGTCCTCTGGGTGATGTGACTGGCAATAAAAGCTAATGTAATGTAGCCTCAGGCTGCAATAAAAGAAGTGTGTGGAAAGAAGGGGATAGTCTAGTGTTTAGCTGCCTAGATTTTTGTCTTCAGTCCTTCCCTCCGTGGAGGGCTGGAGCAAAAATGAATGAGGTGTTCACTCTGGAGATGTTAGGGCTGGGAAGAAGGCATCCTGGAAAGCAATAAATACTGAGTAACGAATGTGGAAGAAGAACTACATCTTTCTGCATGGCATCAAAGGCTTGTATCAAAGAATGTGACCTCTGGAGAGATAGTCTGACTCCACCTAAGGACGTATGTCTAATAAGGAAAGTTCTCAATGCCTAGACGATTTGCACCAGGGGTAATGCACCCCATATCACTAATGATGCCCCAGCTATCATCAGGACATGGTAACCACAAATGCCTTCCTTCCCCAGACCATCCTTGATCACTGTACGGGTTGTGACTCATCGGTCCCATGGCCGTATTAATTTGTACTCCTTTTGCTGCACTTATGTTTGTAGCCTTGAGCTTTGATAGACAGACATGGTATATTCTGACCACTGATACAGCAGCTCCCTGAGGGAAGGCCTTATGATATGACTATTTCTGTGTGCCCAGCCCAGAGCCTTTCACTGAAGTCAGTGACAAAGGAATGGGTTTGAAATCGAGTTTGCAAGAGGTGGCAAGGTGAGATGCCACTCAACTCTATTACCTATGCAAACACGGAATGGAGATATTAATGATAGTGACTATAAGGTAGGACAGACCTGAAGGCCAAGGTCTAATAGTACAGTTTTCAAAATATTATCAAATGGCATTGGATTGACTAACTATGATTTCCAAATATAGATTCACAGAGAGCCCCATATATAGGTGTCACGACTTAACTGCCTAATAACCTAACAGGTTGTATCTTTGTGTGGATAGATGATAGATAGATAGATGATAGATAGATAGATAGATAGATAGATAGATAGATAGATAATGGAGCTAGTGATAGGTTTAAATAAAAATCAGACCACTAGTAAATCTAATCTAAAAAAACCCACAAAAACAAATTTGCTTATAGACACTGGTAAGAGACTGAGTTAAGAGCCAAGATTGCCCAGTTCTTGCTTTATCTGCCCTAAATGACCATGTGATCTTAGGCAAGTCGTGGCTCCTCTCTGGGTCTTTGGACCTTCATCTCTAACTGAAGGTTGACTGGAATAGCTGACAATTCCATTAATGACTTCACACATCTGATATCTACTTGGTAAAGTGGAATGTCCACCCCTCACTCAGGAAGTAGCAGGTCCAAGTTCTCTGTCACCACTTTAATGAAAGGCTCTGGGCCTGCATTTTCCAATTACTGGTTTTTTGGAACACTGGGAATTCTGAGTTTTTTGGGGTTTTTTGTTTGTTTGTTTTTCTTTGTAAAAGCCTAGCAATAATCTTACCAGTTTATAGAGTCACTATGAGTAAGTCTCATATTATATAGAATGTTCTTAGCCCAGGGGCACCTGGGTGGCACAGCGGTTGAGCGTCTGCCTTCGGCTCAGGGCGTGATCCCAGCATTATGGGATCGAGCCCCACATCAGGCTCCTCCGCTATGAGCCTGCTTCTTCCTCTCCCACTCCTCCTGCTTGTGTTCTCTCTCTCGCTGGCTGTCTCTATCTCTGTCGAATAAATAAGTAAAAAAATCTTTAAAAAAAAAAAAAAAAGAATGTTCTTAGCCCAGTAACTGAAACTAGCTAAATGCTCAATAAATGTTAGACTTTAACTATTATCTGAAAAAAAAAGAATGTTCTTAGCCCAGTAACTGAAACTAGCTAAATGCTCAATAAATGTTAGACTTTAACTATTATCTGATACTGATTTTCAAATATTTGTAGGGCTTTCAGGAGGAGGAAAAAGTGATGGAGAGCAGGGGCAAAGAATAACTATTAGGAGAAAGTTACAAAAGAGGGATATTTTAGGTCCTTCTATGATGGGGAATTTTAATGAACAGAGTTAACGGGTCATGGCTAGTGTGATGTGTTCCCTGAGAGGTAGGTAGCAGGCTGTCATCAGGACATGTATGAAGCTGCAGGATTAATGGCAAACAGAAAACATACTGAAAGAATAGTCAGACCAGAAGATCTCAGAAGCTCCTTTTATGATGGATAAGGTTTGGGATTTTATAGGGGCACAGGGTCTGGCAGTCAGCTCAGCTCTCGGTCCAACAGTTTTTCTCTAGAAATCCAAGGAGACCCCAGTTTGCACACACAGTAGAAAGCTTCGGAGCATGTGGATTCCGGACAGACGGGGAAACCCGGCTTTCCTTCCTCAAGCCCCAGGAGCTTAAACAAGGGTCCAGAACGCTCCCAAGAGTCATTTGCCCCTTTTGTATACTGGAGATGCTCATACCCTCCCCACAGGGTGAGGGCATAGAATAAATGAGGTGTCAGGTACAGCACCTGGCACATGGTAGGATATGCACAAGTTGGCTCTTCTTCCTTCCCTTTTCCAGGCAAACACAGGGAGATATTTCCTTTCCTTGCAAGGTGCGCTCAGGAGGGGCTTTGGGCCTAGGGTAGAAACACATGACACAAGAAGGCTGCATATGGGACACAGCAGGACAACCTGGAAGGTCCAGGAGCCTTGGAAAGCCCAGGCTGACTGTGCCATTGAGTGTGAAAACAGTTGGAAAACCATTAAGGGCTGGGGCAGGGGGAGGGGAATGAGGGTTCCTGATATTTTCAATGCTGTACCAAATCACTGTGCTTTTGCCTGGGCCCGAGGAAGACCACGGGCAGGGCAAAAGGCTCTTCAGCCGTAGTCTCTTCATCAGTCAAAATGGTCCAGCTCCACCCCCTTAAATTCCCAAACTACATTTACCTGAAAAACAAACAGGAATATGCTTGAAATGGAGACGATTTATCATGGGGCTAATTATCATTTAAGCTAGTCTGGAATAGTAATGAGCCCCTTTTAAATGAAAGCAAAGCTTGTGATGAATATCTCAACATCGCATGTTTAGCAAACTTTCCCAGTAAGATAGTACTTCAGGGCAACTTACCAGGGAACCCGTATGTAGAAGGAACAGAGAGAAAAATGCAAAGGTGGGAGAAGGAGGCAGGCACTTTTCAAAAGCCATAATTATCTCTAAAATCTCAACTGCCTCTTGAATATTTTAAATGGAAGAGGGATGGATCACTTAGGAAATAATTCAAAAAAGGGAGGCACTAATAAACAATTCATCCCTAATTGGTAGAGGCCTCAATCTAAAGTGAATGTTCAGTGCAGGATTTTGGCCTCGTAATTATAAGAAAGAACTGCTATCGTCTATAAAGCTGAAGCCCAGGTCTGAGAGGACAAAAGGACGGAATGTTTAGTGAGTGCTTATCATGAATCAGGCACTGCACTCCATTCTCACTTTACTGTTAACAACAATTCTAGGACATGAGTATTATTACAGTTTCCCTTATAACAGATAAGGTATCTGAGTCTTAGAGATGTTATGTTGCTTAATCCCAGTCATATACCCTCGAAGCATCGGAGCTGGAGCTGAGATGGATCAAAGGACTTGGCAGGGCTGGAATTAGGGTGAGTCAGGTGAGGCACAAAATATAAGGGCTTGCCAAAAAACTCCATAATCAAGATGGATAATATTGTAATGCGGTATTTTATAAAATCGTGTTGAACGGAGAAAGTCCATGATGAACAAAATATCAAAATGTTAAACAAAGACAAGGATCTTACTCTGCACACCTTGGCTTCACGCTCCTCACCCTATTTTCTTGCTGTCTGAATAGCTGGTCCAAGCCTGAGCCTTGGGGATGATGGAAGTAGCCAGAGTGTTCAGGGTGTGATCACAGGTAATGCCTTCCCAGAGATCCGTGGTGGGAGTGGTCGCACAGTGCTGTATCCCATAACGTCTATCCCTGTCTGCATCTGTGCTGGTTCTTACTGCGAATAAACACCACTGGTGGCGGGGATACTACTCAACATTCTCACTGCTTGCACTCACTGATGGAGCCTAAAGATGGCTGAAAAGAGATCTCATGTGTCTTAAACTAAAACCCTGGAGCAGACTTCACCACTCCTGTTGCTACGTTAGGTAACCATCATAGTGTGGAAGACACTGCACCCAAAGTCAGTATCTTCCAGAAATTCCTACAAATTCTTAATTAGTGAAATCATGCAAGTGCAGAGGACCACATCATGAGGTTTTCTGGCAAAGAAGGAAATTCGTGGAGGAAGCGAATGAAGGTCTTTCTTCACCTGCAAAACCCAGAAAAATTCGAGAAAAATTCACCGTATCCTGTGAGGAGTTCTCAGTGCCAGAAAGCAATCGAATAAGACCCCGGCCACTGTTTTCTGTGGCCTGTAAACCTGTTAGTGACGGCTTTCTGGATTCAGGACCGCACATGGGTCTCAAAGAGAGAAAGGGAGGGGGACACCAGTATTTGGCCTACCATGAGGAACAGCACCATTAGACTCTCACATTTTTCCCCCCTTCCCTTATCTCTTTTCTTCCTTTCTCTCCCATCCTCCTATCTCACTTAATATCCTGGGGTACCCGATTCTCTGCCTGAGCTGAAACTTTAACCGGACAGACCATGAGAACAATGATTTATCTCCATAAGAATTCTGGAACTCTGCAACAGTCTGATGACTAATTAAACCCAATAACAATGAAATTTTGCCTCCAGTTCTAACAAACATGCATTATTCACAAGTTCTTACAATTTAAAAGCACTTTCTTTTTTTCAGTTAAACTGTCCGGTGGTGAGTGAGCATTGGTTTACAAAACACTTTGTCTTACTTTCCACTGAGTTACTTAATACTCCTTCCCATAATCCATTTGCATTGATTCCTTCTTCATCAAAGGCCTTTGCATTCCAACACACTCAGAGCTGCAAGGAACTGCACTGCTGACTCACCAGGAGGCAATTGTATTCAGTTAAAAAAAATACAAATAAGAATCCACTTAAGACAGTACTTATTTTTAATAGAGCTTTCCTCTTAATTATAATATAGCGTTAGTGTTTTTTTACATTATTCTTCTGAACTTTCATAATGACACTATCAAACAGTAACAAATACAAATTTGTGCAGCCTGAAATATGCAATTTAATCATAAGCAGTAATTTCCATATCACTGAGGGGAAAAAAAAAAGTCAAATGATTAAACTCCAGTGCATGAGGACCAATCTTGAATTCAATTTTACTCTCTGCTAAATTTAGGTTTGTTTGTTTTTTTTACAGCAATATCAAGAATGGTTTAAAGGTAATAGTAAAACATTTACAGTTATAGTAAAGCTCCATGCCCCAAAGTGTTTACCAAAGATCAAACAGCTATTCCTTTTTTGCAAATTAGATATGTCTTGCAGATGTCTTCAAAACCTCTTGAAAGAATAGGCAATGATACCACAGCAATCTCACTAATATTTCTCTTCTTTATTCATTCGCTTCCCCTCGGAGTCTCAAATGATGCTCTTTCTGGCAGGGGAAAAAAAAAAAAGCCAGAAAATCCTCCCAGATCACAGCCTCTGTGAGAGCTGACCTGGTATATCATGCATCCCAGCCCCCACGCATCTCCTGCTCAGACAATCCCAAGTTACAAGATTTTCCAACTTTCTAGTAAACTCCAAGATGGGAAGAAGAGGCTGAAGGTAACGGATCCACCGACTAGAAAGATGTTAATCCTGACAAACTGCTCAGGCGGTAGCCTGAACCATAGCTAGATTGAATTCGGTCTCTCCTGAGAGGGCCAGACAAGGCTGGTGGTAACAAAACCGCTTTTCATGGTGCCCTCAAAAGCAGATGGGCCCCATGCAGAAAGTTGGAGAAGGGCGCCATTGCCCTCTAGTGGTCACAAGTGCAATCTTCCGCGAAGGAGCCCATTTCCAGAGATGCACAAGGCTCTCAATGTCAGGGTAAAATTATAGCAGAAAGATGTCTAATTATCATCCTCGAGTGTTTTCTTTAGTCCTTCCTGCCCATAGAAGAGGCTGTGGATGGCTATCACAGTAATCCTGATGGAATCCTCATGGATTCTTAGTACTACTGTTGTGCCAGAATTTGTCCAACTTTCTCCGCTTTACTTTTTTTTTTCTTTTTAACGTACCTGTTGATGTCTCTCCCCTAGCCCACATAGACCAAAGATCTTTACATATTTTAGGGGCAATAACATTGGATTGGAAAGGCTGACAACCCAAATGCTTGGCAGATCTAGAATGGGGGCTCCAGACGAACTAGGTAACTTTTTCTGACACAATGACCATTTTTATAAGACGGGGGAAAAAAAATCCCAACCACACTTCAATCCCTTAAATCATTGCCTGGTGAATTTACACAGTACTCAGATTTTCCAGGAAAAAGACTGAGGAATTCACAGTCATTCTGCAAACTTGACAGTTTAAGAGAAAATGTTTGCTACCTACTTTCAAACTCCATAGACCAGTGTCTTATCATTATTAATGATTAGGTATGCCTACGATCAAAGTGAAAAAAAAATACTAAAATAAACAAACAAAATGGTTATGCTTCTAAAACATTTGCCTACATAGACGTACTGAAAATGGAGGAAAACTAAAATCAGATCCGCAGATCTCCTTTAGATGGTTCTGAAAATAGATCTGAATATCACGGGTCAAAGTTTGTGTGAACTGTCAACTTCATAAGTCACAGACATTCACGGGCAAGGTTCCGAGACACACTAGGCTCATGGGAGTGTAGCTCTGGCATTGTAAATCAAGCCTTGAGGTCAAAGTCATAGCGTTTCCCATATGAGGGTCCCCAAAACCAGAATCTTTACAAGGCAGCCATGTAATTCTATTCAAAGAGGAAGAAAAACCATGAATTATGAAGACAAGTGCATTAAAGGAGCATGAAATTGATCTGTATTCCCCCAAATCATGGCATGGCTCTCCAACCCAGCCCCCCTCTCCTCTCACAAATAAACAAACAAACACACATCCACTGCCACCCCTGCAAAGAGGAAACAAGTTCTGGGTCATAAAAAAATAGAGCTGAGACTTTTTTTTTAATTCTCAAATTAACAAAAGATTGCATCTTAATTGAAAATAGAATTTAGGTTTCTAGTAATTTTACTGTCTGGTGTTCTGATAAGAATACTGAACATAATCGAAGTTCTGAAGTGCTATCAAGATGGTCCACTGCTTCAGTTAGAACTATTTTAAAAGCCTATTTTTTCTAGTAAGCAATAAGCCCAGTTTGAGTAATCCTACATGTTTGGGCCTCAACCGGTGATCCACAATCTCAGTCCTCTTCATTCTCCCTCCCCATCCCCCACTCCAGGGGTGCCTGTGTGTTGGGGAGGTATTCCTTTTTTTTCAAACAATGTAATAAAACGGCCAGCTTATGCAAATTACAACAAAAATGATAACAATAATTGTTATTAACAATAAAGCCTGGCGGCAACACATTTTTAATACATTAACTTGCAATGTTTCAAAAGTAAGATGTAAAGATAATTCTCACTCAAGCAAAGTGTCCTGGCCTCTCAGAGGCCCTTCCCTGGTCTATATTTGAAAACTACTCACATTTCTTTGTACTAGGCAGGATTTCAGTTTTGCGTGGAGGTTCGAATTCCAGGGCCCACTGGCCAACTCTAAAACTTGGAATCGGAGCTCAGGAGTAAGAAACTTTAGTGACCAGGAGCTACAAGATCTGTCTGGTATGGACCACAACTCTGTCCCTTTGTTTTGCAACTTTTATTCCTTTGTTCTGCTGGAAGACGACCAGGCTCCCTGCAGCTAGGGTTGGGCTGGGACTCCTTCTGTGTTCTGATGTCTGCATCTCTCGTGTATTGGAAAAATAATTCCAGGATTAATGAAATGAAGGTCAGCCCCTTCTCTTCTCCTCTCCCATGGTGCTAGGCTCTAACGCTCAGAGCCTAGCCTGGCAAATGTGCTGAAGCGATGCTGGTTGATCCTCGCTCCTGAGAACACTTGTACATTCCCATCCCCGGGAAAGCCAGACACCCCTAAAACCATCGATGTCTGCTGCAAGCCCAAGTGATAAAGAATTGATCCATCCTCTTGCCAGATTAATTATCGTGCCTTCCCTCTGATTAAACCGAAAACTTACTCCCTGCCTCATATTAACCTGATAGGAAAGATTCGAAGAGGAAAACAAGGAAAGATTTCAGAACCACCCGAACAAGATTTCTTTTAGGGGTAAACAGGAGAGAAGACTTTAGACAGATCCATACCCCCCTACAGCAGGGTTTCAGGAACAACCCGTCACCCCCCTCCCTGAGGGACAATCCGTCGTCATGCAGGAATGGCATTATTAAATAATTAAAAGATGCAATTTCTTAATAGTGCGATGGCCCGTGAAATTCCTGCTGCATTATCAGCAAAAGCAACAGGGCTTTTTCTAGCATCTAGAAAACCTTCCACCCGGGAGAGGGAGGCGTGAGGAGCACCCTCCTACACACACCCTGCCGCCCCAGCGAAAGGAGGGCCTTGGCGAGAAAGGGATAAGGAAGCGCGACCCGGGCCCCTCCCTGACCCCACTTTCTCTGGGGATTCTTTTCTTCACAGAGCGAAGCGGGCCCTCCTTACACTTCTGCCCGGCTTGCAGGGGAAAGGGTCTCTCCTCGCTACCCTTCCCATCCTGCCGCCTCGCGTTCCGGGGCAAAGCTAAGGGAGGAGGGCCGTGCGTGCGGGGAGCGGGAGAGGCTTGGCGCGCTCTAGGAGGAGGCGCAGGCTTAGGGCAAGGCTTGGTTCGCAAAGTTAACGTTGACCCTGGCAGGCTTCGCAAGCCCCAGACAACCCGAGCCCGAGTCTGAGCCGCTCGCGGACCTCCCCTTGGGCTGGCGGGAGGTAACAGGCGGCCCCCGGAGCTCCCGAGCAGACTCCGGCTGGAGGGCTGGAGCGCGCACCGCAGTCGGCCGCCCCTCAGCCGCAGTCAGCGGACCCAAAGACCGGCTATTAAAGTGCGGGGCCGCAGTCGACCCGAGCCGGGTTCCTTCCGCTTTCCAGGGCTTCCCCCGCGGTCGCGCAAGGAGGGCTAACCCCCTTGAGCGCTCGGCGGGGACCTGGAGGAAAGGGTAGGAACCCTGCAGAGCGCGGTCACGTCGCCGCTTTCGGAAAGAGGTGCAGCGCGGGCGGGGCGGGCGGGCGGGCCGGCCGGCCCCGCGCCGGGGGCGACTTTCCCCAGAGACCCGACCGCTGGCAGTCGGCGCGTCCGGAGCGCAGCTCGGCAGCCTCTGCCCCAGCCCGGCGCAAAGCCCCTCTCCCGCGGCCTCGGCGCAGACCCCAGAGGAGGCCGGAACCGGGGAGAGGTTGGAGCGCACATCTGGCGCCTCTCCTCTCCGCGCCGCCCGCGCCCACAGCTGGCTCCCTTCTCCTTTTTTGATTTTTAAACAAATCTTCTCTTACCTCCGCCCTCCCCCCCGTTTCTGCGTTGCAATAGTGAAACCTTCTCTAGTCAGACCTCCTTCTCCCCACCCCCAAACATGCTCATCAAGAGACACCCCCCCCCAAGAAGCCCCATCCAGTCGAGAGGAAGGGACTGGCGGCGAACCTCACCTGGGGCCCTGGAGTGTGGGCGCGNAGTCGAGAGGAAGGGACTGGCGGCGAACCTCACCTGGGGCCCTGGAGTGTGGGCGCGAGCTCCGGGCCGTCGGTCCCTGGCACAAGAGGAGCGGAGCGGTGTCAACCCCGGCCCCAGTCCGGGTCCCATTCACAAGTCGGCGGCGGCTGCGAGCGGCCCCCGCGGCATCCGCTCGCGACGCTCCCCTCGGCTGGCGGCGGCCGCGGAATGAGCCGCCGAGCGCGCTAGTGGCAGGAATGAGAAACCGGGGGGAGGTGGCGGGCGGGGTGGGGGGGCCGGAGGAGGAGGGAGGCCGCTGCTGGGAGGGAAGGAAAGGGCGGGGGGCGGAGAGGAGCCGAGGCCGCGAGACGCGGCGAGCTGGGCCCGGCAGAGGCTGCGGGGGCCGACCCCGTCCACGCCCCTCCCCCCCCGGGGGCCCCACATGCCGACCCCCGGATTCGTGGCCTGCCCCGGGTCGCTGCACTCCCGCTCCCTTGGGGCTCAGACAGAGTCTGGAGCAACTGAAGTTGGGCTCCAGGGACGCACAGCCAATCAGGGAGGGCGGCGGAGGGAAACCGGGGAGGGGTTGAGAGCCCCTTTTTCCTCCTTCGCCCAAATCCGCTCCAGCTGGCCAGGCTGGGCCCTTGCCCGGGAGGCCTGGATGGTGGGTTGGAGGAAAGGATCGCCCAAGCGGGGGAGGCAATCGGGAATTGTCTTTCCTCACTCTACCACCCCACCTTCCGAAAATCCCTCCACGTCGGCGGCTTCTACCCTGTGCCTCCCCCATTTCTCGCAAACTCTGCTTGGGGCACGGGTAGGGAAACCTGGGGAGGGAGACTTCAGACTTGGGAAGAGCCACGTCTCTCTGTTCTCTCTCCGTCCCCCCACCTCCGCCTTGATTCCTGTGCGGAGGGGGGCGCGGGGAACGTTTCGACAGAGTCGGCCTTGCGCCCGCCACCCACCCACGAGGGTGCCTGGGCCCCCGCCTCAGGCAGGTACCAGCGGCCCCCGCAGGCAGCGTCACTTGTTGCCTCAGGGCACCCTCGCCGCACATTCACCACGGCTCTGCGGGATGTGCGCCTCTGCGGGGGAGAGGGCCTGAGGGTGCAGCGCCCGCATCCTCCCTCAGCCCTCTCTTTTATCCCTCGGGGAGGACCGGCTAGAGGGAGGGAGCCCCGGGCCGCTTCCTGCCCTCGCGGAGTGGCGGGGAAGAAAAGACAGCCGAGGTGGGGGCTTCGGAATCACGCCGGGGACTGGGCAGGGCGCTCATGGTACCCGAAGCGGTGTGGGGACCCACACACTCCGCGGGCCTGATGGTGGAGGGGAACGATTGTGACCCGGTGGGGACCCCTGGCTGGAACAAGTTTCCAGGGTGGGGGGCGGGTGGCGGAAAAAGAAGAGGCGGAAGCACGGTGAAGAAGCAAAGGGAAAAAGGAGGAAAGGAATCTCCAGGAGGGACCGGGATGAGGATGGGAAACTGGGGGAGAGGGGACGGGCCCGGGTAGGAGAAGGGTAAGCAGGGCGCGGAGGGAGAGCGGGGAGACGGGGAGGAGAGGAGCTGAGGAGTTAACGGAAAACGAGCGCAAGTAAGAAAGAGAAAGCCTCGGACGGTCCGCGAAAGGGGAAGGCAGCAGAACGCCGGGCGAGGCGAAGGGGCGGCCGAAGCCCACCCAGCGGAGGAATGGGCAGTTTAAAGGCCACGGCCACACCGATGGCTGCGAGCGAGCGAGGATCGGTGGGTTTGCCCGGCGCCCTGCAGCGTGTGTGGGGGCGGCGGGCGGGGCGGGCTCTCCGGGCACGCCGCTCCTCCCCCTCGGCGCGCCCGCCCCCGTCGCGGCCTCCGGGATCCCACCGCGGCCTCAGCGCGCGTCTCGCGCCTTCGGCATGGCCGTGGCCTTTAAACTGCGCATTCTTCGGCTCGGGGAGGGGGCGCTAGGTTTGCGCTGCCCGCTTCCCTTGCTCCTCTGCCCCCACCCCACCCCCACGTCCCAGAGGCCTCAAGGTGACGGGCCTCTGGGCGCTGGACACCGCGCTCCGCCGCCTCACTCGCGCCAGGTGCGAGCGAGCGACAGGCGAGGCCAAGGAGGCCCAGCGCTTCTCCGGAGCGTGCGGGTGAGTCGCACGCGGTACCTGCCTCTGCCGCCTCCTCAGGATGCGCTCTGACCCGAGCCTCTCCACACGCTGGCTTCCTCCCAACCCCTTTGGTGCTCTTTTCATCTGCCACTCCCGTGTGCCCTAAGCCCTAAAACTTTTCAGTGTGTCCTAGGCTGCCGCCGCAAGTCCCCTCACTCTGGCGGGGCGTAGCGACCGTGATGGGGTGCTTACACCGCGCCTCCTCGCTCATGAATGAAGTTACACTGTAGGGAAGTTACACTCTCCTTTGGAGATACCTGGATATTGCCCTTGTTCTGCTACTAATGTCAGCATTTTCTCATCCTTTCCTCATGGGCATAAAAGGGACCATGAAGCCATTGTCAGTCTAATTACACATACATAAAGATGACCAGCATCTGTGATAGCGAGGGCATCTCTTGATCCATGAGAAAATTTTCAATTAATTCTGTTTTGGAGGCATGTCCACAGACGGAGCCTGGACACGTGTGATCTGATATTAGGTGGAATTTGCCCTCCACTTTCTGTTCAGAATTCACCGAATGAGAGCAGTTGTTTTTGTTTGTTTGGTTAGTTGGTTGGTATTTGTTTTTTGGGGGACTTTTTTTTAGACCATCCCACTCATGAAAGGTAGTATCAGCTGATTTTAAAGGTAAGTTAAGAATTGTTTGGTAGATTTCCACTGACATAGCATATCTGAATCAGATGCAGCCTAGTGTCTAGCAGCGTCAATAGCCCTTTGCACAACCCAAAAATTCTGTGCCTCTGATTCTGTTCAAGAGTGGAAAACATATCCACACAAAGCCATGTATCTGAAAGTTCATAGCAGCATTATCCATAATAGTCAAAATTTGAAAATAACCAATATATCCATCAACTGCCAAATAAACAAATGTGGTATATCCACAAAATGGAGTAGTATTCAGCATTAAAAAGAAAATACTGATGCATATTACATTATGAATGGATCTTGAAAACATGCTAAAAGCCAGATACAAAACCACATATTGTATGATGCTTTTATATAAATGTCCAGAAAATGCAAATTTATAGAGACAGAAAGCAGATCAGTGGTTGTCCTGGCTCAGCGTATGAATAGGAATTGACTACAGATGGGAATGAGGGAACTTTGTTTGGTGTTGAAAATGTTCTAAAATCAGATGATGGTGGTGTTCGCACAAATTTACACATTTAACTAAAATTCATTGAATTGTCACTTTAAAAAAGGCCACCCCCTACCCTCAAAAAACTTTTTACACCTTTATTCCCTATGAGGAATCTGTGAGAGTCTGTGACCTGCATTTGAGCCCTAACATGGTGGGGGGCGGGGGGTTGCAAACCAATTTTGGAGAAAAATGGTTTTGTTTTTTTTTAAGAGTTTTAGTTCTTACAGAAAGATAACCATACAGTCTATTCAGTAAATTCTATTTTGGCGCCTTCTTTGGAGAGTCTTATAAGTGTTAAAGCAAGTTAATTTCCCCCTTTCACTCTTCTAAGTGATTAATTCCTAGGAACTAGAGTTAGGTATTCCAGTTCGTGACATTTTAAACACACCTACACATAGACACAGTACAAAGTGCACATTTCAGAAGGGATTTTTTTTTTATGACTATGTTAGGATCTGTCTTAGAAATCCATATCAAGCACTTGGGTGGAGTATTGTGTGATTACAGTTTAGATTAAAAAAGGAAAAGAGAGAGAAGAAAGAACCCACTGACAGCTTAAATTAAAAGATTCAGTTCATCCAGGCAGCCCTAAGTTTGGGTGTTTATCTTAACTTGCCTCACCTTTCCTTCACCTTGTTCTTCAAGGGAGGAAGCCAGGGTTCACATTGCTCTGGAGCCAGGATTAAACAGCCCCTTATGCTTCCTGCCTCTTCCAGTCCAGAGAGAGATGAGGCCCAAATGGCCCTTTTCTTGTCTTTGTCCTTGTCAGCATGAGGCTAATAATTTCCTGTTGGTTCCTTCATCAAAGGTACCAGGCTCTCCTCCCTTTGATGTGCCTCTCCTCAGACTCTGAAGATAGCCAGGCCCTGCTGAGTCAGTTCCTTGTTTCCACTTAGAAGCTCCAGGCTCCCCCAGGTCTTCTCAAAGCTTCCTGCTCCAGAGGCATCCTTTGGTATAAGGTATAAAAAGTGAGGTAAGATCCAAGCAGGGAGATAGTTTTATCACATTGCCATGGGCTCCAGTCATGCCTTCTCTAGGCAGAGGGAGAACATTGAGAAAGATGGAACAAGAATGCTATTTGTGAACCAGTATTTCAGATAAAGATTGCCACAACTGGGTCTGCAGAGCAAAGTAGAAAAACCACAGGCCTTTGATCTGTGTCTGATTCCTTGTTCTGCCTCTTACTAGTCCTATGACTTGGCAAAGACTTTATCTCCATGACATTCAGTTTCCAATTCTATAAAATGGGGCTTATTCTCTGTGCCTAGATTGTTGCAGGGATTAAATGGGCCCACATATCTAAAGCCATCAAAATTGTGCTTAGAGTAGAGGCTCAATAAATGAAAGGCATCAATTACTGTTATTAATTATGAGGTCTAGTTATTATCATACCTTAAATTCCCTGAGTGAGAAAGGAGTCATGTTACAATTATGAATTATAATAATAGTGGAGATTAATCTTAGTTTAAATGGTGTTAGTAATAAAACTTCTGGCTAAGAAATTTATGGCAGTTCAAAGTTTACTGACAGACCCATCTGAGGTCATATTAGAATTAGATGTGCCTACCCTGGGGACAGGTGTCCTGTCCTAGATTTGCCACGAATTCCCTAAGTCACCCTGAGTAACTCATTCCCTTTCTCTGAGCCTAGCTGTAAATGAGAGCTCACCCAAGAGAAGTTCAGGGGAGGATCCTTCCGGAGCTGACATTTTGCGGTTTTTAAGTCCTACTACTCTTTAGAGCCAGAGCATCTCTTAGATGCAGTTCCCCTTTCTACCACTAGGAGTAGTCAGCCAATCATTTCAGGCTAAACCCTGACTCCAGGCAACCCCCTTCTCTGAAACACACCCTTTTCAACTCTGACCAGTAGCATTTCTTTGATTTCCTCCCTCACCTAGACTATAAGTTCTGCAAGGACGGGGATGATATCCTTCTGATTTATGCCTGTATCCTCACCCCCGGTGTATTAAATATAGAAGTCCAATAAATATGTTTGATTGATTGATAATATCTATTAATAAATATTTTGATTAAATTAAAATAGTATATCAAATATCTCCATAATAATACTAGGTTATGAATGACTACAGTATACAGCAGCTTAAAATAACAATTATTTGCTCTCCTCTCTGGGTTGGCTGGGGTTGCCTGATCCAGACTGAGCTAGGCCAGGGTAACTGCTCAGCTCCCTGTATTTCTCATCTGCCTTCTGGGACTAGTTTGGGCATATTCTCATGGCAATGGCAATGGCACAAGATGTCATGCAGATATATGCATGGGCTCTTGGGATGCAGGCTTAGGACTGGAAGCTGTCACTTCTACCTTGCGCTTTTGTGGCCAAAGCATACCACATGGCCAGATCAAAAGATAAGGGGTGGAGAAATAAAATCTGCTTTTTTAGTGAGAGGAATTTCAGAGTTGTATGGCAAAGGGTGTAGATACAGGGAAGGATGAAGAGTTGGGGCCATTAACACAAACTCCCACAGGCACAAACAGCTTTCCAGCTGCTTCCATGCTGGGTCATCTTGGGTTGTCAGATCCCATGGGTTATATCCTATAATCAGAAATACAATATTCTAGAACATTAGAGAATCAGAAGACAGTTTTAGCCTCATACCAAACCTTGTAACTATGTCTTTCCTTTCACTTTGAGGCTCAAGTTGTAAAGGAAGAAACAAGCAGAAATAGTAATGTAATAATAATAATCACTGGCTTATAAATAAAACTAGAAATTATTAAAACATTCCATCAAAGTATGTATTATTATCCCTATTTTGCAGATGAGAGAATTGAGACAACAGGAAAATTATATGCACTGCCTAATATAATACAGCAGGTATTTAGTGGAGCTGGGATTCCAACTTATGTGTGTTTGACTCACAGGTTATCCCAGCAGAGAAGCTCATGCAACAGATTCTAGTTTTGATATGAATGGGGAGTGTGTGGGGAGAAGGGAGAACTTTTCTCTATGCACAGGGCAGAGGGCATCCATCAGATCCATAGGCACATTGCCTGGAACACAATAGGTACAAAATAAATATTTGTGAAACGATGAAAGAAGGAAGGGAGTGAGGGAGGGAAGAGCAATAGAGGCAGAGAAGAGCAGAATTAAGAGGATATAAAGAAAAAGATATAAGCATGTTAATTTATTTGGAAAACCATCCTTTCCATGGTGGGCAGAAATGTGTGGATTGAGTCTTCTATTCCTTGCCTACTGGTACTGAGAACAGTTGCCTCACGCAAACCTCCACGCATAGTCTAGAAGGTGCATCGTGGGCTGATTCTTGAATACCTTACGGATCTTCCCACCCTTCCCTGGATCACTCAAGCCACACTTTTCTTTTTGCTATTGTTCAAACATAAGCATACTACAGACTCAGGACCTTTGCATTTGCAGTTCTTTCTGCCTGAAGCACCCTGCCCCAAGGCTTTCTCCTGGCTTGCTCCCTCATTTTGCCTGTTTAACCAGGACTCCCTGGCTCTCCCATCAGCAGAAGCACCCACCCAACATTCCAGTCCTCTGCAGTCCATCCCTTTCTTTCCCCTTAGACTGCTTTATTCTTATTTGTAACATTATATCTACTTGAGATTGTATTGTATGTTTTTATTTATCTGTGTTTATCATCACCTTGCCCCACTAGGGTACCAGCTACCAGCTTGAGGAGGACAAAGGATATCATCTCTCTTGTTCATTCCTGTATCTTCGCATCTAATACAGTGCCAGGCATATGGTAAGCACTCAGCAAATATTTGTAGAATGAATACATGAATAGCAAATGCATGAAAAATGCTCACTGAATGAATGAATCCCCAAACCAAGAGCAGATGGATCATCTGCTTGAATCTAAACATGGTACAAGTGTCCCTTGTTTACAAAATGAATTTAATGATGCCAATTATTCATATGACAAAAATGATTCTTCACTTTGAGAAGGTTTCATTCAGATGTTAGTTAAACAGCTACCTCCTTCAGTGTTTTTAGAAATTTAATCCAATTTACAAAATGGTGATATGCAGACAACTTTTCTGGAACATATGAACTTCTTAAAATGAATTACAGGTATGCATAATGACAGTGGCGCTTCTGATTTCTAATTCTAGTTTGTTTGCTGTGTGGACTAAGAGATTGGCTTATTAAACGGACTCACAGAAGGCTATTTCAATGTTCGTATGTGCATACATTTACATTCTTTTTTAAACTTGTGAATAGGCACATTTAAATGTGTTTGTGCTTCAGGAGAACCATTGGAAATGTTATTCAAGATTGGTACTGGCTTGCTTTGCAAATTGTCTATGGTTTGGACAACAGGATTTAAGAGAGCTCTGTGTTCCAGTTTTTATGAACGTTGGAACTTTGTGTTGAGAAAGGAAAGGCAGAAATCATTGTTACCCAATGCAGAAAGCTTTTTACAAAAATCTTTCTTTAGTGTCCTCAGCTTAAGACAGATGAACGTACACAGCACAAGCTGTATTTCAGTGTTTTCCCCAGTTGTGTATGTTTCTCTCCCCTTTTCAGTGGCCTCTTTTGTGGCTAAGAGCTAATCATGGTGTTTCCATAGGTCAAAATGAATGCCTGTATATACAGATGGCTTCCAAGCTTTCCTCTTGGGGAGGCAATATTCTGGAAAAGTCTCTCTATTCTGATTGATAGTCACCTTAGTTCTGGGTCTTACGCCGTGATTGATTTTCCATTGTGCGGAGTATTGTTTTGGGCTATGGATGGAATTTAAGAATCACAGTTTTCATAGCTATTCACTGAATGCCTATTTAGTGCTTTAATTCCAGTCCTTTCAACTGTTCTGCAAAGTATGCCCATTTTATAGGCGGGGATGAGGAAGCTCAGAGAATTGAACGACTTACTCAAAGTCAAACAGTTTGCTAATAAATGAATAATTAAATGTGATGTAATTGCTCAGAGTCTGCAAGGAACTATCATTGGGAAACTAATTTATATGGGAGAGATTATAAGGGGAGGTGAGGAAAGCTTTCCTTAAAGGTGTTCTTTTTCAGCTGAGAATTAAAATATGCAGAAGAGTTAAGGTAAGTGTAGGGAGAGAACTTCCATGGAAGGAGTAGATTGTGTAAGAGCATTGAGGCAAGATGGGATTTGGGGCATTTGAGGACTAAAAAAGATTCATAAGCCTGATGCTTACTGTACTCTGAGGAAAGTACACAGAGACGAATAATCAGGGGGTTTTTGTAGACAAGGAAATTGTACCCCAAATGCAATGGGCAATGTGATTTTTTTTTTTTTTTTTTTTTTAACAGGAGGGGTCTGTTTTTTTTTTTTTACAAAAANGAGTGTTTTGGCTGTGAGCCAGTGAGAGCAAGAATGAATGTGTAGCGATCCATTGCAGTTAAACAGGAGAGAGGGCTGCTGGCTTGGAATTTGCAGGCAGCAAAGAAGGATGCACGCCCTAGGTGTGTTTTGGAAATGGAAGCAGGACTTTGTGTTGAATTGGTTATGGCAGGTGAGAGAGAGAAAGACGTCAAGGATCATTTTCATGTGACGGACTCAACCAATTGGGTGGATAAAGGTGCTTATTATTGACCAGGAGAAGTCTGCAGGATGACCAGGTGAGTATGAGACCAGGTGGAGGAAGTCAGATTCCCCAGCCTGCAGTTTTATGAACCCATTTTGGGTACTTTTTCTTTCCTGTGCCCACAAATACACTCCTGGGTCAGGAAGGCAGTATCATCTGATGTTTAATTAGCTAAAAATATTCATCATTCTGCTGTAAGCAGAAGGCCTGGGTTCTGAACTCTGACTTTGGATAAAGACTTACCTCACTCTGAGCCATTTCTTTTTTGTCCAGAATGAGGAGGCTTGCCCAAAAGATGTCTACAGTCCTATTGCTCTCTAAAAGCCCATGCTTACTGATTATGGTCACTCCAGGCACAGTTTTTCAAAACTATGTCCAAAGGATACATTTATAATGACTCAGCGCAGTTGGAGGCCTGTCCTGAGACACAGGTGCAATAGGACCTGGGGCAGTGGTAGTGGCCAGAAAATACACAGAGGCATTCAAGTGACCCCAGAGCTCAGTGCAGAGGTCAGTCAGATGCCCTCGTGTCACCATGTAGGGCCATTTGTCAACAATTCTTTGCTATTCATGGCATCCAGGGATTTTCAGCGGCTCTCTTTCCTACCTAAAGGGTCCACACCATTGCTCGCTCCAGGTTCCTCCTTCTCTGTTCTTCTCAGGGGTGGGAGCAGAATTCCACAGCTCAGTGAATGTGCTTGGAAGATGAGCTGCCCAAGTTTGAATCGTGGTTATGGGCCTTCCCGGCTGTGGGCAAATCTTTTACCTCTGTGAGCATCAGTTTCCACATCTATAAAATTGTAAGGATGTCTGTACCTACTTCAGAGAAATATTTTAAGTTAGAAAGGTGACAATTCACAGTGCCTAAAAAATAGTAAATATTCAGTGAATGTGTTTCTCCCTCTGCTCCCCTCTCCTTTGCCTCCTGTCCCTTATTATCTTACATTTTTCAGAACTGAGCTAAGGGATCAAACATTTCTGAAAATATCCCCTGACCTTTCCCCGCCACAGAGAATCTTGTGTATAATTCCATCTTGCCACAGCGTATTATCCCCTGTTTGCTTGTCTCACCCCCATCTCTCTGTGAGAGATATCTAGAGACCAATAATTATTGACACTTCATCACTGTATTCAAGCATACAAGCATATGGTAGGTGTTCAATAAATGTGTGCTAACCTTTACTGCCAACGTAGTTGTTTGAAGAAGGATGGCTGGGAACAGGGATGACAGAGAGGAGGAAAAAAAAATCTGACATGTCATGCCAGCTCCTCAAAAGAGATTTTGGTATAGAATATGAAAGAAAAACCATAAAAGCAGAATCCATTAACTGGCCCAAATTGCATTAATAGTTCTCTGCTTTCTGACATATACTCATCATTTAGTCTTTAGTACAAGCAAGTCTTGATTGACTAAGAAATGTTTATCAAAAGGAGCAAAATTTACCATGTGTATTTACAGCGTGAAGTGCTCTCCTCCTATAGCTTTGCTTGCATCAACGGAAGGGGGAAAATGCACCCAGACAGTCTAATTTCTTTAAGTCAGATGAGTCACAGAAGCAAACATGGAAAGATGTGCTACGAAATAATCAATCATCAGATAAAACTGTTTTGGATGTGGCAGATGTATAAAATGAAGTATGGCTATCTTTTTTTTCAGCTCAAAGTTTGTGTATTTACAAAAGATCCTGGTAGAAGACATAGAGAGATTTAGCCAAGTCATCATTTAAATGGGGGTATGCTTTCAAAGCAGGAAAGCAGCTGAAAATAGTAGTCCTCCCTCTATCCTTTTCCTCCTAACACTGCCCCTCACCCATGCCAACACCCAGTAATTGCTTTTCCACGATAAACATCTTTTACTTTCCTTTTGTTAACAATGTGGCTTCTAGAATACTTATATGTTTTATTTGGCCAATATCTGTTTTAAATATCGTGTTATAAATGGAAAATATCCATAGCAGTAAAAGCAGTAGCATCCTAATCAGTTAGTAGAACAGAGATGCCTTCCCCATATTATTGCTCAATCTTATTACACCTATTTTGGGAAACGACAATGCTAGGTGATAAGCTGTATGTCTAAGTTTATACAGCTTAGACATCGTAGAGCTTCTGTGTCTTCACATAGCTCTCTCATTCCAGTACATATGGGTATTTCTCAGATGTAAACTGACGAAGCATGCAGTCTGAAAGGATGAATACTTCCTAGAAACTGGACATTTAACATCCTATCATGCATCTATATCCTGAAGCCAAATGCATGAAAACCTGTCAAACTGCCTGTCTCCCAATGCCCATAGCATCATTGTCTTTGTATATTCCCTTCCCCCTGCTTAGAACAAGCTTTCCCTTGTGTGCTTCAGCTAATTCCAATATATTCTTTGAAAATTTTCTGCTCAGGTGTCCTATCCTCCAGAAATATTTTCTTGATTCTCCTTGCCCCTCCCTCTCTCCTGCCGACAGTATTAATTTAATATCTTTCCTTTACGTTCTGTGTACCATGTGCCTAATTCTGATATAATATTTGACTGGTCGTTTATTAAAAAAAATCCTCCCGAGGCTCTTATTTATTAAGGGCAGCGGTCATTTTTTATACATAATTTTGGGATACATATCCCCAGATATATACATATCCTTAGAGCCAATCACATTGCATGTGAGGATAAAATAAGAATAATATCTAGCATTCATTTAGGGCTTACATAGGTCAGGCACTGTTCTAAGTAGTTTATATGTAGACTCATCTAATTCTCGTAACATGAATGTGAGATTGAAACTATTGAAAAGGATCTTTTCTACTAGAGGTGGGAAGGGAGGCAGGGACAGAGAGAGAGGGAGAGAGAGAGGGGGGGAGGGAGGGAGGGGGGGAAGGGAGAGGAATGTGTACAGTAATACCTATACAGCTTACCTATGCAAACATTCACACATCATAGATCTGGATATTTTACTTAATCATACACTTGATAAGTTTCATCACAAAGAGACTGCCAACCACAGTGATAAACACCCAGCACAGATAACAGGTGCTTCTCTGTTCTCTGTATTCTGTCACAGACTGTGTTAGAGTTTTCAGTCCTGGATGCCACAATGACAATCAGGACATTGAAGGGCCTGGAATGTGAGCCCGATCGAGAAATGATTTGAGAATGTATAGTTTGGAGAAGAGATGCTCTGGGGGTACATGATCACTTTGTTCAAATATCTGAACGGCTGTCATAAAGAAGAGTGATTAGATTTATTTTGCTTGGCCCCAGGGGGTACAAAACTGAGACTAATGGATGGAGGCTTTGGAGAGGGAGAGCAAATGCTGCTCAGCCTCTGGAAGGATTTCTGGCCAGAAAAGGTCTCTGCCACTAGATGTTGTACTCCTCAGAATAGAGAGCTTTGGTTCATTTCAGGCAGAGGAGCCCAGACTGTACGTCCATCTGACGGATATTCTCACATTTCACAGGGACCTTGTGCTGTGGGTAGGGGAGAATACTACAGCACCACCATCTCTTTTCAGTACAGATTTTCATAGAAATTGTAACAGGTCCAGTTAGAGTACCATATGCCTTGAACAAAAGTTTATTTCTATTAATGTTAAAACTACTACAACCATTGCAATTACTATTAATAGTCTATAATAATAGGTGCCCTTTGGAGAGTAGCTACTGTGTGACAGGTGCATAGTCCTTATGCTAGACACTTTGCATTTTGCATACACCATGTCACTTAACTTGCACAGCAGTCCTGAACGGGTGATGTTATCAACTTCATTTTGCAGTTGCAGGGCACTGAGGCTTTAGGAGATGAAACAATCTTTACAGGGTTAGCCAGATAATAACACTCCAACCGTTGTGGGTCTGATCACAAACTCAGTTGTCTCTCTGTCTTAGGTCAGGGAGAAGAAAAGTGAAGGAAGTACAGAAGAAGAGAGGAAATCAAAGGAGGAGAACACTATATAGTAATGCTAGGTTTAAGTCAGATTTATTTTGGGAAAAGATGAGACTCTGCTCCTGAAATGTTCTAATTTCTTGCGTGTCTAGCTGCACACTGCTGGTTGTATAGATTGCAATGATCAATAACAGATTCATTTGTTTGATTCTTTTCCTAATGAATCTGTTGGATTCTGTGGTCACTTTCATAGGAAGAGAACAGATCAATTTATGTTTGTGGCTCATACACATCTTCTCAAAAAGGTAAATCAAGAGGGATTTAGTTAGGGTAAGAAGAAGAATTTGAATGGTATTGGAAGATCAAAGATACAATTTTGAGATATTAACTGTATATCAAGAATTAAAAAAATTAAGTATGTATCCAAAGACAAATGGTTCTAAGCAATTTTGATAGTTTCTTACCCCAAGGTGCTTAAAGAACCCATGGTGGATGAGCTAATTCAGACGAACAGCCAGCCTCATTGAAATCAATGTATAGAAAGCATGTAAAAGAGCTTGGGCCTTTTTTCTCACATGTGTCGTGCTTCTTCTCACCATCTTTCAAGAGCTACCCCTACTATCCAGTCTGTATTCACTTCTCTGATTCCTGGGGTTTACTTTCAAGCTCCAAGAGAAGCTATCTGCTGCATCACAAATTAGATTCAGAATCACGTTCTATGTGTCTACTATACTCTCCCATGCAAGTGGGAGGAGATGTACAGGGCAGGTTGCAGTCTCACTGGGGAAATGCCAGCTGTAGATCTTCAGATGACTTCACAGGGTAAACTAACTTTGACTTTGACCTTTAGCTTTGCAAGTCCAAGAATTCAGTCTTGTCTGAGTCCCAGGGATGATGATTGATCAGAACATTTATTGTACTTTCCTAACACTTGAGTTATCTCAAAGTTAAGTGGAGGAGATCTGGACAAAACAAAAGCTCCAATCCCAACTACTTGTAAAGCAATGAAGACAATTTCATTCACCAGAATTTCTCCTAAGAGGAGTCCCATATGCGTTCCAAACAAATAAATAACATGTGGAATGAATAGTGAGCAGAAAGAAAATGTTCAGGTGGAGAAAAATTGTTCCCAAATTACTTTCTCAAGGACAGTATAGCTCCAGATTTTTTTTTGTTTTGTTTTGATTAAGCATCTTGAATTGTTGAGAGGTGAAAAATTGGGAGTCAGAGTCAGGTAGATATAAATTGTACCTGGCTACTACATCTCACGTGCAGGTGGTACCACTGGTTTCAAAGCTAGGAAGTGACTATGGAGAAGAGGAATGTGTAATGGAGATTTTTTTTTTTCCGTATAGATGCAATGTAAGTCCTCTTATTTTCCTGCCAAACACCTTCAGTAAGGTTTATCATGTTTGATAATGCTTTTATGACGCTGGATTATTTGGGGGGTGGTATTTAAAGGGACTGAGTTACGAGTCTGAGTACTTTCCTTGTACCTTATAAACAAAAGGAGGAGAGGATATTTGGGTTATATACAATTATGGGGTAACGATACCTAGCTTTTAGGGGCTGTTAAGAGGATTAAACAAAAACAAAATGTAAACTCCATGGCAATAACACATACTCAACATGTTTTTACTATCTTCTTATGGGAAAGCCAACTTATATCAACTGCTCATAAATAAGAAACTAAACCTGTGAATGAAGTTGGTAACGATGAGAAAACTAAGAAGTGTGTACATGTGTGCATGTGTGTTGGGAATTGCCCGAAAAGACTTGTTCTAATGACTGATTTGGGAAGCCTCACTGATGAAGGAGAGCATAGGGATGATCCAGCTTGTCCGTGACCTCAGACTCATAGCCTGTTTGCATTTCCTATAATAGGACTAGCCCTGTCAAAGGGGAAGGAGGCATGTCCGGCCTCTCTTTCCCACCTCCCCCCATATGGAACTTGCTGGGACACATTGTAAATCTGTCTCGTCTCCTGCTTCTCTTGCTTTTGATAGCCATACTTCAGATATGTTCATATAGGCAGTCTTGCTATGGTCAGATCATTCTGTTGTCCAGGAGTCATTTGTCTCTCTGTGATGATCGTATTTATCATTCGTTTTATTTTAAGGTTTTTCATCTCAGCTGGTTGTTCTCGTTGCTATTGTTCTGAGTTCCAGAGACAGGAGACTGACAATTTATCAAAACTCCAACTGCAGGCAACATTCCCTACACGAAGTATACGTTCTTGGGCAAGGCATCTTGCTTTTCCCATTGTCATCATCCCTAGAATTTCTAGCACAGAACAAAGCACAGAATAGAAACTTAATAAATACTCAGATATTTCCTGGGGTCCTCTTAATGGAAGAGTTTATATTATATTGTATTTTACACATTTCTTAACAACAAAAACTTGTGCCTTCAAGTCTATCATTGTTAAGTGTATTTTCTTAGGTTCCAGTAAATTAAAATTTGTAGCAACTTAATCTCTCTCTCTCCAAACACATTTGCAAGGCTTGATATTCTTTATCCTGTGGTTTTCTGTGTGTCATCTATCATTATACTGTGTTGCATTTCTTAAAGAGGAAGCCTACGCAAAGTGTATTTTTTTTACAAAAAGCCTTTATTATTATGGCCTATAGCAATTAAAGCTTGAAATTAGAATTAAGGATTGTATATTTTGATGCAGGCGACCATACAGATGTATTAACACTGTGGCAAAGTTTTTCTTTGCAGGCACAAAGTTGTCATTAGGAAATATAATACTCATTTTTTGCTTGATTAATTATAACAAAGGCATAACAAAATATATATTGTGTGTTGGAGCATGCACTATTTGCAAAATTATAAATCATGAATAAGCTGAGGTTGGAATCCAAAACATTCTGTAAGAAACTCACACAGTAAGTATGAAATTTGTTTCATGAAATAGTTTTGGTAAAGAGAATTTATGCACTTAAAACATGAAGAAATATACCTTGATAATGCAATTCACAATCTAACATAGTCTGAGCTCTCCTCCCAGTTTACCAAATCTACCATGGCTTTAGGTATGTGTAATTTTGGAAGACATTCTGATAATGATACATAGTAAATAATATAAAACACACTTTCTAATAGTAGCCAGACATCCAAAAGATGCCACATATCATGTTAGGTGTTCTCTGTGGCTATCTGATATAATTCTCACAATGCCTTTGCCAAGTAGGTACTGTTTTTATTGTTACTACTAATATTTATTACTGTAAAACTTACATTCAATGATGTACACATCTTAGGTGTATTATTTCATAAGTTTTGGCAAATGTACACGTTTGTGTAACCTATACTTCAATCAAGAAGATAACTGTGCTTCCCAGAGTCCAGAGCCTCTCATGGTTTGTCTCCCTCTCTGATTTCTTCCCATTGAGTGTTCCCTCCCTTACCCGTGGTCCTCCGCGCTATTCCTTATGTTCCGCATATGAGTGAAACCATATGATAATTGTCTTTCTCTGCTTGACTTATTTCACTTAGCATAATCCCCTCCAGTTCCATCCACGTTGATGCAAATAGTGGATATTCATCCTTTCTGATGGCTGAGTAATACACCATTATATATGTGAACCACATCTTCTTTATCCATTCATCTGTTGAAGGGCATCTCAGCTCCTTCCACAGTTTGGCTATTGTGGACATTACTGCTATGAACCAAACTGAAGGTTACAGAAGGAAGGGGGGTGGGGGAATGGGGTAACCGGGTGATGGGTATTGAGGAGGGCATGTGTGGTGATGAGCACTGGGTGTCATATGCAACTAATGAATCGTTGAACACTACATCAAAAACTAATGATGTGCTCTATGCTGGCTAATTGAACGTAATAATAAAAAATAATTATAAAAAACCCACACACTCAAAAAATATAAATGTGATAGAAAATGTAAAAAAGAAAAAGAAGAAGATAATTATGACATTTGAAGCTCTAATTTCCAGATTCAAAAAAAAAAGTAGGTTTAGAAGAGTTATGCCACATCAGTAGTAAATAGCAAAGTTGGTCATCAAACCTATGCTCCTTGCCGTAGTATGCTGGGATACCCAAGACTTAGCTTCAGCACTGTGGATTCCCTTTTGTTTCTTTTTATATTGATAATGGTATGCTTTTGGAGAGAAAACAAAGAAGGCTGAGTGATGTTGTGTCTAACAGTGTTTCTGACATTGTTTTTTAAAACTGATAATCATTAGAATATCCTAGCTTTCTAAGGACAGAGATTCAAGCTCCACCTTTAGAAGTTTGATTTAGTAGACTGAGGTGTGGACCTATAATCTGTATTTGTGTGTGTGTGTGTGTGTGTGTGTGTGTGTGTGTGGTGAGAATATTTAATATCTACTCTCAGCAAATTTGAAGAATGTAATACAGTATTATTAGCTATAATCACTGTAATCATTAGATCCCCAGAATTTATTTATTTTATAACTTGGAAGTTTGTATCCTTTGACCACCCCCCACCACGCGCCATTTTCCCCACCTCCCAGCCTCTGGTCACCACTATTCTACTCTCTGTTTCTATGAATTTGGCTTTTTGAGGTTTCATGAGAATGTGGAGAACACTTGTGCCCTGGTGGTGGGAGTGTAATTTGTCCAGCCACTTTGGAAAACAGTATGGAGTTTTCCTCAAAAAATTAAAAATAGAACTATTTATGATTCAGCAATTCCGCTTCTGGAAATTTATTCAAAGGAATTGAAAACAGGACCTCGAAGAGATAGCAGAACCACCATGTTTATTGCAGCATTAGTCACAATAGTCAAGATATGGGAACAGCTAAGTATCCATCAGTGGATGAATGGATAAAGAAGGTGTGGTATATACATACAATGGGATATTATTCAGAAAACCTCCTCTTTGCAGTAGCAATCCAAGATACTCTATCCTTGACTCTGTCATTGAAATGTTTATGTCCTTACAGGAGACAAGACAAGCTGAAGGTCATGCTCTAGCTCTTAAAACTTGGCCACATTCATTGGTCAAAACTAATCACATGACCCTCTTGGAAGGGAATGGAGAAACATGGGGGAGAACATAGGTTTTCAGAGTAGAGTCAATGTCTTTGCCACAGACAAGTTTTGAGAATCATTCACCTTTAAGTTTCTTTCTTTCTCTAGAAGTCTGTGGATTTGATGCAGTGGAAGTAGATTTAATCTTCTATTATCCTAGGAAGTGATACCTTTACCATGATAACTCTCCCTTGGCATGGAGTGCTTTTCCTTGCCTTCTCTCTGACTACTGGTCTCATGAAAAGTGAGAAGCTATTATATTGTTGCTGACAGTCCTGCCACCACTTCCCTTGCCTGTGCTTTCATTCTTTCAAGATAGCCTTATTTGCATTGGTCCTAGCCAGAATGATTGTATTCCCACCTGAACTTGCTGCCACCTGGATGTCAGCTTAACATCTGCTGATACTTTGAAGGCAAAGGTTTTAAGGTTCTAGCCTCTAGTGTTTATGGACCAACTTGAGTCAGCCTGGCTTCTGATCCAGCCTGGCTTCTGATCCAAGCTCTGTCATTTACTAAGTATGTGAGTTTGGTAAATGACTTAACCTCCCTGAACCTAACTTCCTCTTGAGTCAAATGGGGTAATTATAGTTTTTACCTCATGAGACTGTCATATATGTTAAAAATGATAATCCACATAAGTGCTCAGTATTGGGTCTGGCATATGGAAAGCAACCAATAAACTTTGTCTATTCTATATAATGGGATGTCTTTAAGACCACTGATCTGCCAGTATCTAATAAAAGGAAACTCCTCTGCATTGTCTCACCCAGAGAAATGGATTTCACCATTGCAATGCTCAAAGAGAAGCCTTTTTCCACGCCTTCAAATTAATCACTTCCGGTTCTCTTCCGACCTTGTTGGAAAGCCAGCTTTGACCCTGTCTTTCAACTCTAAATAATGATCTTATGAAAGTTAAAATGAAATTAGCAAAATGGTGCTTTTCTGTCAATGAAAGTATGTCAGCTATAAAAGGGTTGTGAACAATAACTCACATTTCTCCTATTTATTCTACATGAAGCTGCATGTTATCTAACAGGAGGATGTTAAATCATGCAACGTAAACTTTATTTTCCCAAAGTGGCAAGTGAGCTATTTTCAACGTCCTGTTGTGACACTATTCTTTAGATGGTGTCAGCAGGCCTTTTATCAATTTCCCTTTTCATAAGCCGTGTGCATCTTCTCCAAGAGAGCTTATTGAGATCCCTTCCCCAAGATTGTGGAGCCATTTCCCTGGCTGTCTGAGTTGGCTTGCCCTTGCAAATGGTGCTTTCTTGCTCAAATATGAAAATAGTGCAGGCTCCACCTACCTCAGAGATTCATAATATGTATGTCCCATCAGGACACATTGGCACATCCAGCATAGGTATTCCTAGACATTCTCAAGTAATATCTGTTTAGCTCTGTTCAACTGATCCTTTACAAAACTAATTTGGCCATGAAAAATTTATTTTCACCAAAAGGGGTGTTTCAAAAAATGATATATTTGACAGGATCATGAGCCAGATTGATGATAACTTATGCTACGGAGCCTGGCCTGTTTCTCAGATTTAGAAAGATAATAATAAAGGAGCGATTGCTTGGCCTGATCTGGTTTTATAAAACCAATGGGGAACATTAGTACGTAAGTCTCATCTGCTTGGCAGGGCTGGGACTAGGGTGGGGAAAGTGAGGCGCTTGTCTCTAGTGTCACACTATCTAAAGGAGATACCAAAAAGCTCAGTAATCAAGGTAAATAATGTTTTGATGCGTAATTAAAAAATAATAACACAAATTTCCTTTATTAAAATAATGACGAATTTTAAGTAAAGACAGAATCAGTGTTACTAATTTTTTCTTTTGCTTTTGATTCTAATACAGCTGTGTACAGTTTGTGGATGTACCACTCTTTTTTTTTTTTTAAAGATTTTATTTATTCATTTGACAGAGAGAGAGACAGCCAGCGAGAGAGGGAACACAAGCAGGGGGAGTGGGAGAGGAAGAAGCAGGCTTCCAGCAGAGGCACCTGATGTGGAGCTCGATCCCAGAACGCCAGGATCGCGCCCTGAGCCGAAAGCAGACGCTTAATGACTGAGCCACCCAGGCACCCCTGGATGTACCATTCTTGCTCCTTTCTTTACTTAAAATTTTTATACTTTGTCTATCATGGATTTTTTGCATGAGTTTTGATATTTTAAGAGTACATTGAAATACCGCGAGCCTTGATTGCTGAGATTTTTTGGAGTCCTTTAAACTGTATCCCCAATACTCGTAGCCCAGCTACTTTTACTTCAAGCTCTGCTGTTTTATTCCTGCCCAAATGTGACTGGGGATAGAAAAGAAAACTTATTTTATCTTGTGCTGAGGTTCTGCACAAAGTGCAAAGTAAGAAAAGATGGCATATCCATGCACATAGTGACATTATTTACAATAGCCAAAAGATGGAAGCAACCCAAATGTCCATCAGCTGATGAATAGGTAAGCCAGATGTGGTGTGTATACACACACACATACACACAGGAATATTATTCAGCCTTAAAAAGAAAGGAACATCTGATACATGCTTTAATATGGATAGAACTTGAGGACATCATACTAAGTGAAGTCAGTCCCAGAAAGACAAATACTGTGTGATTTCTCTTCCACACCACGTCAAGAGTAGCTAAAGACATAGAGACAGAAAGTAAGAGTGGCAATTGCCAGGGAATGGAGAGAGGAAATGGAGAGTTGTTATTTAATGGGTACAGAGTTTCGATTTTGCAAGATGAAAAGGTTCTGGAGATTGGTTGCACAACGATGTAAATATACTTAACACTACTGATCTGTACACTTAGAAATTATTAAGACAGTAATTTTTATGTTACATACGTTTCATCACCATTGAACTTGAACAAAAGAAGAAGAAAGGACAAGGATCAGGGAGAGAGAAGCACGTGATCAAAAGCAGAACTTGAGAATGGAGACGAAGCACTGTAATGCCAAGAATGGGAGGAGAGAAAATGAAGTGGGGTGAGTGTCCTGGGTGACTTCCAGCGACAAGGCTTCTCAGTGGGAACAGGGCGCATCAGAAATTGGGCTGAAACATGTTCATTCAACATTAAGTGTCTTTTCTGTCTCTTTTTCTTCTTTGACTACTTTCTAGGGAAAAAGAGGTATTTAAATATAAGATAGATTTTGATTAGAGATCCTGTCTGTTAATGTACACCTTCACAGTGCTGATGGACTGGCCGAGACGTGCGGCACATTTTGGATGCTTTTATAGAAAAGCTAAGACTTATTTTTCTAATAACTCTTTCATCTGTAGCATCTAGTTTTTCCATTAGGAAAACTAAAATAGCTCGTGGAATTGCTTTTTGTCTTTCTACAATAACAGGCACTGCAGTGCGCTAGTCACTATGGGTTATATGTAGAATAAGATGTGGATACAATGAGAAAAATCTCTCTTCGCTCCACACCCCTTTGGCAGAAGGACATTTTTTGACATCTTCTTCATGTTTCCAGGTCAGAGAACATCTTCCCTTGTGTGAATGGAAAAGAGATAATTTATAACAGCATATGCTGAATAATGGACTGTGATCTCTTTGAGGGCAAATAGCATCTATAAATAATTTTAAAAACTCACAAAGAGCTCTGTTCTTACTTAGGTTCTCAGTAAGTATGGCTTTTTTGTTTGTTTGTTTACTTTTTCCCTCACCTCAACGTACTAGATGCTTCTTTTTTTCCTCTTTTTTCTTTCTTTTATTTTTATTTTTATTTTTTTTGGTGGGGTGGGTAGTCAAGGTAGACTGTGGTAATAAATGTACCCCAACCCCAGTGACTCAAAAAATGGATGCTTATTGTGCTCTCACATACTGCATGTTCATCGAAGGTCAGGTGTAGGTCTGTCCTCTGTCATTGTCCCTCTGGGCCCCATGCTCATGGTGGGGTCTCATCATTGTCATGACCTAGCGTACAGCAAGGCATGATGGATCAAGTTGCTTTTGCTCAGAAACGACACATCACTCTGTCCACATTTCATTGGCAAAAGCAATTCATGTGGCCCCTCAAGTTTGGCAGTGTAGTTTTGTATAGTCTTCTTTTAGAGAGGGCCCCAAAATGACAACAAGAAACTGGCATAGTTGGCAAACAGAAATATGCTGCAGGTGGTTGAAGAATGAGAAGGAGAGCTGATAGCTCACAGTTCACCAGGAACTTTATATGCCTTCTCATTTAGCTATCGTTCTGTCTTGGCCACAACCTATGAGATACATATTGTTCTCTTTTGTTATAGCTGAGGAAGCTGAGTTCAGGCTGACTCAATAACCTACCCGAAGTCACACAGTTAATGCGTATTCAAGCTAGTGTTTGCATCTGTGTCCAACTATCTAAAAGGCTGTGCTCCCCCCAAGACAGCGTAGTGACTCCCACATTCACATGTGGACAAAGTGAAGCCCAAAACCCTATTGTGCAAGTCATCTTTTTAAATAACGTGACCCAGTATGAACACTCATATTAACTGATTCGGCGGATAGAAAGCCGGGCATGGAAAGACTGATATAAATGGTTAAATTCTTTTAGAAGCAGAATGGGACTAAAAATAGCAAAGCTACTCCACATTATGCTTTTTCCAGGGGGAAAAACTTGTGAGTCTCACTGACCATCAAAATATGGGTGATCCAACCCCTTTAAGAAATATGTATATTTTAAAACATTATTTCTGGAGCATCAGAAATAAGACCAAAACGTGTATTTCTAGAAATGGCTAGGAATGGAGAAATCCATCAGTTCACTAATAATATAAGAAAAGCGTTTACCAAAGCAATGCATTTGCATCAGCATAAAGTTAAATGCTGGCCAAGGGAACCCAGTGTTAGAGTACAAGTAAGTTTAACCCTTCTGGGAGGCAATAATACCCGTCTTTGAAATCTCACTCAGAGAACTCAACCCCACCCGCATTCTATTTTTACTCGATCCCAACGACGTTATTTGAAATAGTAAAAAATTACTTGGTACGAATGCTTTTCATCTTATTAACAAGAAGCATGAATAAAAGGTGGAAAGAACGTGAATGTCCAGTAATGGGCAGGTGGATAGGTAAAATCTGACTCATGTGTTTGAAGAAAGGTTACCCTACCGTTAAAAGACTCGTGTACAAAAAGTTCAAAATCATGTGTAAAGATGATTTGGCTTTCATGTTAAGTGAAACAATTAGAATATAAAATGAAGTTTATTATAGTATCTCCACTCCGCAAGGAAAAGAATAGAAAAACAAAGAGGAATGCATGGGTGGCTGAGTTGGTTAAGTGTCTGCCTTCGGCTCAGGTCATGATCCCAGGGTCCTGGGATCAAATCTCACACTGGGGATCCTTGCTCTGCAGGGAGCCTGCTTCTTCCTCTGCCTGCTGTTCCCCGGTTTGTGTGCGCTCCCCCACCCCCTGTCAAATAAATAAATAAGTAAAATCTTAAAAAAAAAAAAGAAAAACAAAGATACATGAATATGCAGGAAAATGTAAGACAGAAATGCATACAAATGCTAAATCTGCTTGCATATGATGTAACTATTTGTGTATGTACTCTATATGACCATAAATTATAAGTACCTTCATTCATTTATTCTCCCAGTAGATATTTGTGGAAAGACTATGACATTGTTGATATAGTTCTAGGCACAGCAGTGAACAAAATCAACCAAATTGCTACCTTGTCCTCCTTATAATGAAGAACAGGGCATGTGAAAAATAAACACATGGTATGTTAGTTGATGAAACCCCTTTGGGAAAGACTATATAAGGTAAGGGAATACAGTGCTCTCGATGAGGGTTTAGTTCATATACGTTGATCATGGGAGTTCTCTTGAAAAGATGATATTTTGTAGAGGTCTGAACAAAGTGGGGAAGCTATCCAGGTAGGTAAGTGGGGCCAAGTATTTGTGCAGAAAGAACACCAGACACAAAGACCCTAGGAGTACTTGGAGTCTTCAGGGAAAAAAGGAAGCAAATGTGGTCTGAATGAGGTGAGAAAGAGGAGAGTATGAACAGAAGCAGCCAGTGGGGGGTAGTTGGTGGCAGGGGGATTCATGTAAGCCTTGTAGACAGTTGTCAGGACTCTGATTTTTTTGAAAGAGATAAAAAGCTATTGGAGGATTCTGAGGTAAGGTGTGGCATGATCTATTGTAAAAGGGTCATTCTGGCTGCTGTGAGGGGAGTAGTTTGAAAGCAGGGTAGCCCAAACAAAATGAGATAAGAAATCAGTAGCTTGGACTTGGAGATGGCAGAAGGAAAAATGAGGAATGTTCAGATTTAAAATACTCCGGAGACAAATCTGACAGGGTTTGCTTATGAATTGGAAATGGAATGTGAAGGGAGAAGAGGACTCAGTCATGACATTCAGGTTTGTGCACTGAGAAACTGTTAAGATAGAGTTGCCATGTACTGAGAGAAGATTGTAGGAGCCTGTTTTGGCATGGGATGGCAAGAAATCAGGAATTTGGTTGGGGATGGATTAATTTTGAGATATTTAGTCAAATAAGCAGATAAACACGTGAGTTCAGCATCGGCTGAATGAGCTAACCTAAGGATTAAGTATAGTTAGCTAAGAAAAGCGTTCCAGGACTCAGTTGTGGGGCACTTCAGTACTGCTTAGAGCTGGAGAGGGGGAGGGGGAACAGGGAAAGGAAACTGCAGGTGGTGACCACTGAGGCAGGGAGAGAACTGGGTGGGTGTTGTCTCAGAAGCTAAATTAAGTATTTAAAGATGAAGGGAGTTTATGTCAATGGCTGTTGATGTGACATGTGCAACGAGAACTAAAAAATGGCCCTTGTATTTGGGGAGGAAATAATTGACAGTGTTCCAGCAGAGAGGTCAGATTAAAAGCCGTGTTTATAGCAGCAATGTCCACAATAGCCAAACTATGGAAAGAGCCCAGATGTCCATGTCAGATGAATGGCACACACACACACAATGGAATATTACTCAGCCATTAAAAAATGAAATCTTGCCATTTGCGATGACGTGGATGGAACTAGAGGGTATTATGCTAAGTGAAATAAGTCAATCAGAGAAAGGCAATTATTGTATGAATTCACTCATGTGGAATTTAAGAAACAAAACAGAGGCACATGGACTAAGGGAGGGAAAAAATAAAACAGGACGAAATCAGAGAGGGAGACAAACCAAAAGAGACTCTTAAATATAAGAAATAAACTGAGGGTTACTGGAGGGGAGGGGAATACAGGATTGGGTAACTGGGTGATGGACGTTAATGAGGGGACATGATGTGATGAGCAGTGGGTGTTATATACGAGTGATGAATCACTGAACTCTACCTCTGAAACTAGTAATACAATGTATCTTAATTAATTGAATGCAAATAAAGTAAAATTAAAAAAATAAATTACAGTGACCTGAAGCAATCGGTCAATAAAAATGAAAAAAAAAAAGCCTAATTGGAATTGGCACAAGGAGAAATGGGAAGGGGAGAAGTCAACACAATGAATGTTCATCTTGTTCTAGGAGCTCTCCTGTAAAGGGAAACAGAGCTATTGGACAACAGTTTAAGGAGACTTTGGGATAAAGGGAAAGCTTTTGGTGAGATGGGAAGTACTGCAGTCTTTTTGTAGAATGATGAGAATGATAGAATGAAACTTAAAAATCCAAGAAAGGAAGAAGATAACAGCAAAAGAGATGTCCTTGTTTAGGGGAGAGAGGGCCCAGGGCACACTGGAGAAGTTGGTGTGTGAAGCAAGTTGAGTTCACTCATCATAACAAGAGTAAACACACACCTCCCTGGATTTAGAGGCAGGGACTTGGGTGTCATTGGTGATGAATGCAGGTGGACATTTCTCTTCTGATACAGCTTCTATATTCTTAGTGAATCAAGAGAAATTATGTTATTTTCCCAAGTCATATAGCAATAATTCATAGAGACCTCTGAATTCCAGATTCCAAACTGGGCTCTTTCCATAACACTGTAGTGGTGGCTAATCTTCAGGTAAAAAAGCAAGACAAAACTAAAGCTTATCTGTATTGTAGACATCCTCATTTGTGTGAATATTCTGAAGAGAGGTTATCACTCAATTACCGAAGTTCATATAGGAACTATTTTTATTGGCTAGAGGCATCCACTAAACCTTTCCACTTGTATGATAGTAATCCCTTAGATGACTTTCCTAAAGTTTCTGAAGCTCAAGATTAAAAGTAATAACCTAATGTCCATAGCAAGTTTATGAGGTCAGTATTGGTAATACCACTTTAAAATGAGCAGATTAGGGCTCAACCAGACTAAGAAACTTTATTACCATTGTACCCTCACTCCCAGCATGGTTAATCAGGCTAAGTATTTGGTGGATGAGATTTAGTAAATGTCTTGTGAATTTTATTACCTTTCAGTTGCAACAAACAAAAAACCCATCTGAAAGTGGCTTACTGACACTACTGTTGCTTCAAGCTCAAGGTAGTTTAGTTCAATGACTTAGAATCAGCCCAGTGGGCTAGGTTTCCACCAGCTTCACATTTTGCTACCTTTAACTTGTAGCTTGTCCAAATAAGACAGCTTGGGCACATGAAGCTGGCAGTCTCGGGAGGCTGAACTAAGGGAACATTCCTGTCTTAAATCTCTTTAGGATCAAGGAAAATTTTCTAGAAGTTCTCCCAGATCCTGACTATAGATTCATCTAGATCTTATACCTACACATACCTACACATTTGAATTGGCAAGATAAATGAGACCATCATGATATGACCTTAGACCAAGAAAGATTCAGATCATGAAATTGAGGCAGGCTCAGTCTCCCTGAAGACATGGCCATTTAGAGGGTAATAAAGACAAGATCAAGGTGAGCAAGGAAGAAGGGGGATGGGAATGTCTGTAGTAGGCAGCCCATCATTTTATGTCCAAATGGAAGGATTGGGATTTAAACCCAGATCTGACTGATTCCAAAGTCCAAGTTCTATCCTTAAGAAAATCATTTCTTATCATTTTTCTTCTCCTTCTTTTCCTTCCCTCATCTTTTTACTTCTCTATCTTCCTCACATATACTTTTGCTCTGAATGTTGTAATAGCCTATGCCAATTAGTTAAACTTAATTCCTCATAGAACACTTTAAATTATCCCATAAGTATCCAGATTCTTAAAAACCATAGTCCCGAGCACAGTATATTCATCTGTGATTGGTCTAGGGTCATCTCTGTCATAGGACTTTATTGATCTTGATTGAGAATTAATTATTTTATTAAGTCATTAAAGAATAGATTTTTTATACTAACATGAATTTACTTATGAAACTTAAAAATCAGATTTGCAGAGGTCAAGGACTCCATTACCAGCCCTCTCATTTATCTGATGATAAATGAGACAAGGAATGAGACAAGGAATGACCTATTGGTCAAGGTCAAGTCTTTTTTTTTATTAGTATTATAAAGTAAAATCTATGGAATGAGAACTGTATCAGTGCTGTATACATAAACCAAAGGTTTTTAAATGGCCTTCAGGTTCCATCTGATGGACCCCTCCCTCATCTTGAAGTGCTGACCTCACCTGTTACCACCTGCTCTTGTTGGGGTTTCTTTTACATAGTTCATACTCATAGTGCCTCATGGCCTTTGCAATAACTGGTCTTTTGTCTGCAGTTAGTAACACCTTATTATTATGAAACCATCCTTAACAACCATTTATAAGATATGTCCTCTGCCTTCTAATCACTAGTGCTCTCTATCCCATATCATGGGTTATTTTTCTCCACAGCACTTTACAATACCAAGCACACTATTTATTTTAAAAGTTGTGTTTTTCTTCGCCCACCAGAAAGTAGGTTCCAATAGGCTGTGGTGTTTTTTTTTCTATTTTATTCCTTCTTATACCTTGATTAGGCAGAAAAGTGTTTAGTATGTAGTAGATAATCAGTGCTTCTAGAATAAATCAATAAATCATCATCTGTACTTTCAGGAAGCCCCCAGTCTATTGGGAACAGCATGTAAACCAATGGACGAAACAACCAACTGACTAATTCAGCAGCCATCCACCCATCCACCAAATGGGTCCCCCTGCAGTAACAGCATGAGATTTGAGAACACCATGTGGGATTCGGCTGCTTGAGATCCACTTCCAGCTCCACTAGGGCAACCTGATGAGTTTAAGAAGGCTTCTTAAAGTCTCTAATACTTAGTTTCTCCATCAGTGAATAGTTTCTTGGGTTTTATTATTTTTTGAGGAATTAGATTGTCTCTATTAAATCCTTTATACGGTGCTTGACATAGAGTAAGTTCTCAATGCACACATGTACAATTTTATTATGTAAACAAGAACAACAAAAAGAGCTAGATTCAGTATGGTTACAGATTAGCTCTGCCTGGGGAGTTCAGGGAAGAAAAAAAGAGGAAATGAGCCTAAAACTCAGGTGCTTTGTACAAAAGTATTCATCATTAAATAAAGGGTGAGGGTATGTAAAGTTTTTAGTCCCTTAAAACTATTAAGTATATAGAGAGACACCATTATTCTCTTTATCTCTGATCATCAATCCACGTTAAAATTGAAGTGAATGGTGTAGAAAAAGAATCAATTCCCAGGTGCTAAACCACTAGCAAGTGTGATATGCCTAAAGAAGTACATTTTGTCTTATTTTCTACTACAATTTTCTTCTCGTTTCACATGCCAGTGAGCAAAAACAGGGAGGTTCAAAGTTATAATGCAACCTAGGTATAATATTATGTAATCAAATGTAACTAACATAACTTTGCCATCACATATTTTGCAAGTGATTTCTATAATATCAAGAGTTCTATATTATTTTACTGGGTTTTTTTTTTTTGCTTCCAAAGTAGAGATATGATGCTTTCTTCTGCTTTATCGTACATGTATAACGTATAGACTGATAGACCATGATTAGCACAGAATAGGTACATAAAGAACATCAGAATTCAAAACTATAAACTGCCATGGTAATTTGTTTTTGCAAGTAATACCTAACATGTGTCAAAGGAAGGGGAAAAAACCACATTATTACACTTAATAACAATTATCTAAGAAATGTTGAGTCATTATTATTCTTTATTAGTTCTAGTTGTGTTTGTGTTAAATGGATGAAAGCTGAATTAAAAGGTGACATTTGGGCTATTTCCTTAAAAAATGTGATTTCTTAGTCTTTAAATACATTTCCTTGGTTTGTGTTTTCATCTAGGCAACTTTGCTTCTTTAATGTTATTTAAAATTAAATTTGTTCTTTGGTTCGTTACAATGCTTAGCAAGTTAATAAGTTTATAAATCATAATTAACTACTACTTTCTGTTCTATCGCCCTTTTGAATTGCTTTCTTTTTGAATTTTGTTTTTGTTTTTGTTTTTCTTTTCCCATGTAATTTGCCACATGCGTGCTTCATTTTAAAGATGAGTAGACTTTATTTTCAAGGTGTGCTAAGTTGGCTTCCCTGGAAATATGTAACCGTGTCTTGAGTGATTCACACATGAGTGTGTGGATGCATATGCTTGCACATGCGTGTGAACATACAAGTGTGTATAAAATCTTAACTGCCTTCCAGACAGCATCGTTTTTTAAAGGTTCTCCTCTCCTTTGCTGTGTGCAATTCCTGAAACATGTTGATTCCAGAATTCCATCAGGGACTCTTTATTTCTGTACAATAAAAGGAAGTCAAATGAAGTATAATGAATTTTCAGACAGTTCAGCAAAGCTTTAAAATGTTCAAAGAGACAGTCAAAAGGCCTCAGTCATTAGGATTTTACTTAGGGACTGTGGGTGAGCTTCATTAGAATGAGAAACCACAGGAGGCAGAAAGGATTCCTGCAAATGCCTCTTTTTTTTCATTATATCGGATCATACAGATCTTCCAGAGTGCCTGGTCCAGAAAGAACTGTGATTTTAGCAAGAAGGGGTGCAGAAGTAAGTGGTGATAATTACCAGGTCATAAGCATAACTGTACTAACATATTTGCATGTCCTTCCCCATCTTCTGGTGCCCTGTGCCCTCACAAGCATTCCTGTTTACTGTATGACAGCATACATATATGCTCGTCCATGTTGTTCTTAAGACATATATATTGCTCTCCTGAATTTCTTCCTTCTTCTCTCCTGGTCATTACACGTTTTCCCTATTGTTTGCTTTTCATTCTTGTTGAAATAGTTCAAGTTTTACATTGATGCCCCCCGCAAAATATCAACAGTGATTGATGTCATACCACTTATGGAGTTGCTCTGGGCATTTTTTTACAGTCCTCTCATGTTTTCACAAGTACTGTTTTTCCCTCTGAGATGTGAGGACAGGTGTCGCTCATCGTCTCCACGCTCAAACCTGCAGTGATGACAGTTCCTACATCTTGCACTCACTTCTTGGATTATTTTGTAGCTTTCTATGAGGCATGTTGCAAGAGACCATCTTGTCTAGTGACCTTTTGTAGCTGCCACTACAAATCCACAGCCCCCTGCACCTCCCTTACCCCTGAATTGCTGATGTCACATCTCCCACCTCGGGCTGGCCAGGCCAGGTCAGGACTTGTGTCCACATTCACAGAGAAGGATTTTTTTTTTGGGGGGGGGGAATATATATATATTATATATATATATGCACACACACACACACACACACATATATATGTACATGATGACCATCTGGATCCTCAGGGAACTCCACCAGATTTTACCTTCCACCTTTGTCTCTGGTTTTATACTTGGTTTTTTGACCAACTAGTTCCACACATACATACTGATCTTCACAGATACCGTTACAACTGAGAATTCACTCAAATCCTGTCTCAAACTTTTCTACTCCAACTTTGGTTTAAGATCCTGGGCTTTTTCTTGTTTGTATATCATAAAATGGGTCTGTAATGTATGCCTTGATGATACCAATCATGGAAATGGTTTAAACGTAAATCTTTGTGCAAAGTGGGAGAAATTCAGGGGCGCCTGGGTGGCACAGCGGTTAAGCGTCTGCCTTCGGCTCAGGGCGTGATCCCGGCGTTATGGGATCGAGCCCCACATCAGGCTCCTCCGCTATAAGCCTGCTTCTTCCTCTCCCACTCCCCGTGCTTGTGTTCCCTCTCTCACTGGCTGCCTCTATCTCTGTTGAATAAATAAATAAAATCTTTTAAAAAAAAAAGTGGGAGAAATTCAGCATTCTAGACCCAGAGAAACTTGAGATAAATGCTGTTAAAGATGAGAGAGAAATAACACAAACCCAACACTTCTCTAGAAATTCTTTCTACTGAAGTAGTCGGTTATGCTAGCACGGATGTAGAGAATACTGGGTTTTAGTACTGCCTTTCTCACACACCTTCAATAAGGAGTATTAAATAAACATCCTTCTCCCTTTGAGATTTAATTTTCACATTTTCAAAAGAAAGAAACATGATTTAAGAAAAACACAAAACTTCTTGTTTCTTACATCATACGGAGGACCTGCTGTGTTACATTGCGAAGGCGTGGTGTACGAAGGGGAAGAATTTATCAACCTTTCTGTCATCCGCCACACCACATTTCAGGGTTGACATGAGACTATTAGAGAAAATGAGGCATAAAGTGCTTAGAAACATAGTAGATACTCAGTTGGTTTTAGGTCTTATTACACACACAGATTTTATCTATCTATATTAATATATTAGAGCACATCATAAATTAAAAGCCTGCATAATACATTCAATATCTATTTTTACTATATTGATTTTTGAATAACAGTAAAACATTCCTTCCCTCCAAAGGCAGGATAGAGAAGGCAACTTCTCTGAAGTCTGTATTAGTCAGATAGCTCACGTTTTGTTGTGCTAAGGAAGTGCCTTCAAATCTCAGTAGTTTGCAACCAAGGAGTATTCTTATCCACTCAACATGACCATCTTGTGTTGGATGTGGCCTGTACCGTGCCTCTTGTATGCCAGAACTCAAGCTGAGAGAGGTTTTTCTTGGGAATATTGCCATCCTTGTGCCAGAGGGACCATGCATGTTGCGACCATATGGTGACTTAGAAGCTTCTGCTTGCAGGGGCACCTGGGTGGCTTAGTTGGTTGGGCTTCCAACTCTTGGTTTTGACTCAGATCATGATCTCAGGGTTGTGAGAGCTCTGCGCTCAGTGGGGAGTCTTCTTCCCCTCTCCCTATGCACCCCCTCCTCTCAAGTAAAAGAAATCTTTAAAAAAAAAAAAGAAGTTTCTGCTTTCATGTGCACATGTTAATTCCACTCATATTTCATTCACCTTGTGAATCACACAGCCAGACCAGAAGGCAGTGAGGCCAAGATACTGAACCATCTCTAGGACAGACACAGTAGGTATTGGAGAGTCCTATATCAAAGAAGGCAAGCATCTTGAAGTATTAGAGAAGATTAAAACATGTGCAAACATCTACTGATGAAAATCACTTGGCACAAAATGCCACTACTCTGGTCCCTACTCTGTCATTAGTTAGCTATGTGATCATAAGCAGTCTGCTTAATATTTCTATGAGCGAGGCTATTTTTAATATAAAATAGAAATACCAGCCCCCTTGCCTACTTTCTGGAATTGATAATAGGAAGTGATTAGGTCACTGAAGTGTCGAAGTGTTTTGCAAATCAACCAAAACATAAATAAATAAAAGTCCAGAGGGACCCAGCTATCAGATCCCACCGTTGTTCGTTCACCCCACAGGTCAGGGATTGTCCTAAATGGGGAGAACCTATATTCCATAACCTGGAAGTTATGGAGAAAGACGATCAGGAAAGACATACTTCATCCTTCGTATCTTGGGAAAGTACTAATAAATGGTATTGCTTTCAAAGAGATGTCAGATATTTAAAAAGGGTATGATTTTATGTGAAGAGGAAGTCTGCTCTTGATCTGTCTCCAGACCTGAGTGGGAACTGGATCTGTTCTAAAGGAGAGGTCCAGCCGTTAGGTCTGAATCAAGATTCAGCAAGGCCATGCTCCATCTCAATATGCTAGGAAAGGATGTATCCTAGGACTTTTTCCCAGTTTCTGATAGTTCTCTGGCTTGTGACAGCACACCCTCAATCTTCTCCTGGTGTGCACTTAAATCTCTGTGTCCAAAATTTCCTTTTTTTTTTTTTTTTTTTTTTTTTTTNCCAGACCTGAGTGGGAACTGGATCTATTCTAAAGGAGAGGTCCAGCCGTTAGGTCTGAATCAAGATTCAGCAAGGCCATGCTCCATCTCAAGATGCTAGGAAAGGATGTATCCTAGGACTTTTTCCCAGTTTCTGATAGTTCTCTGGCTTGTGGCAGCACACCTTCAATCTTCTCCTGGTGTGCACTTAAATCTCTGTGTCCAAAATTTCCTTTTTTTTTTTTTGTTTTTGTTTTGTTTTAATTAAAGGACACCAGTCAAATTGGATTAGGGCCCACCTTCATGACTTCATCTTAACTAATTATGTCCACAGTGACCCCGTTTCCAAATAAGATAACATTCTGAGGTGCTGCAGGTTATGACTTCAACATATGAATCTCTGGGGACACAATTCAACCCATAACAAGGTTTTACCTTAGTTCACTTTGTAGTTTTAATTAAATCGCTTTTACTCTCTCTCCTTCAACATGGGTTTCTTTAACTTGATGTCTCTTAGCCAGAAAACATCTGGAAGCACACTCTGCTTCGAGACTCTAAGATCTTGAGGTACCAGACTCCGCATGTATTTCACAGAGGATAAAACCAACCTAGGTGACCAAAGAACTATATGACCTGTTAAGAATCCACCAGAGTTACCGTTCTCCCTCTGAAGATTTTGGCCTCAGAAAGGAATCATAAAATGACCAAATTGAAAGAGCCTTTCATGGCCAACTGGAGGGAACCACCTTCCCTGTCAAGTGGTTTTCTTGCCTTTGCATCAGTACTTCCAGGAGCAGGGAACTCCTTACCTCTAGGCTGTCTTCCTTATGTTAGGATACTTTGAGCTGGTCAGACAAGTTCCTTCTCAAGTTGGACCAATCCCACTCAGCCAGAGGTTCAAATTTAATCCTCTGTGACTAGACTGAGCTCATGTCAGGCACTTAGAGCCAGTGGCCTCCCCTTTCCCTGCAGATGATACTTATTTTTGACACACTCGGGATAAATATTTGAAGCAACAGCATCCAGGGAGAGAAGATGGCTTGGATGTTTCTGGTTCTTTTTCTTCAGTCTTCATTCCAAGTTCTTGAGTGCTCAGTCTGAATCACACAAAAGCAAAAATAATGTCCCACCCTATCTAGTGTCTGAACTGCTCATTGAACCAAGAGGAGAATATTCTGTCTAGAGCTAGGATATTCTATCAGGTAAACATAAGCTGGGGCATTTTTACTGCAGCCGCTAAGGCAATTTAAAGAAAAAATATCTCCGCTCTACATTTAGGAAGACAGATTAATTATGACATGCTTAGAAACCATTAATATGTGTGGATGCCTATCAAGTAATTATTCAAAACCCACACATTCACAAGAAAAATAGGAAGATTCTTGCTAGAAATTTACATATACAAATTTGAAAAGTTCATTTCTAAACTCTGCTATGATTTATACACCCACATTTTGATAATTTGAATTATGTATTAAACACATACTTTAAAAATACTTGTCATTATAATATGCTTTACACAACAATGTGTTATATTTCTTGCTGGGAATTCATTGTTAATATATATTTATAGGACACATTCAAATGTATCAAGAAATGTAGATGCATTTATTGGTAACAAATGAAATTAATGAAGCATCTGTGAATGAGATTTTAATTTACTGTTACCTGAAACTTAATAAAACCTTAAATCCTGATTTATAAATTCATCAAGATGCTAAAAATGAGGGTTTTTTTAATGATAGGGGAGAAGGAAAATTAACATTTTTGTACTTTTCTCCTAGCACAAAGCACAGTTTACTAAAGACTTCAATATGAATATGACATTGCAGTGACCTACAAAATAAAAGCAGTCAGAATCTAGCCTGGACAACCTACTAGCAAAATTGTATATGTGTGTGTATGTGTGTGTGTATGTGTGTATAATTTCATATATATGAAATTGACTATGATATGATAGCTTCAAGGCAGCACATGGAGGTGAGACAAAAGAAAGATTATCAGAGAATAAAAACAGAGAGCACAAAGAATGTTAATTGTGGTATTATTTAAAATACCATATTATAAAATCTCAATGAATCCTAATGAATCAGAGGATTTATTTGAGCCTGACAATGGCTAAGTACTTCTTAAAATGAAATCAAGAGAGATTAGAAAAAAAAGAAAAAAAGAAAGGGTCCATCTTGAGCTTGAAAGTCAGGAAATGAGGAAGCATTGCATGTAATGTCAGTGGAGAACTTGAAAATCTGTTCTGATTTCACCAACAAATTTAACTCTCTCCAAAGCTGGGTCTTTGTTTCACAGTTAAGTCATTAGACTCCATCCTTGGCAATATTTTCTCAGCCCCTAGGTCTGTATTCTATTCTTTATTTCCCTTTCTGCCACAAAGAAATGGAGACTTAGTAAAAGCATATTTTATTTCCAATCTGCTATTTCATGGTTCTTGCCCTGATAATCATACTTCTTTTTATTGCAAAACAATTTCTTTTTTAAAGGCATGCATCTTGAATGACCATATTTATGTGCTGGCTCTTCCCTCAATGATAGCAAACTTCCCTTTAGCAACTCCAGCTCTTCTCTGTGGGTTGGGGACAAGGATGGATTGAATGATTGATGGGCTTCATTGGTGAGAAAGACTCCTGGTTTGACTCCCTTAGGCCAGAGCTGCACAGCCTAAGCAAAGTAGAGAGTTGATAAATTACTCAAATATTTTTGCCCAAGTTACTCTTAAAGACCCACAACCCTAAATCGATCTGAGAACAGAGGGAAAATGCTGATATGATTCCAAAGAACCCAAATCGAGTTCCTGTGAAGCAAAATAATGTCTTCCTTTACCATCTCCTGTGGAAAATATTTGTGGTCACTATCAGTAAACTTCGGACCAAGTCTTTACTGTGAACCCCCTGTAACCTCTCTATGTATTTTAGTTTCCTCACCTGTAAAATGTGAATTCAGTCTTTCATTTAATCACTGCCTAATGCATGACAGTTGTATTGCCCTATCTCCATGAATGAATGAATGTACTACTGAGTAAAAATCAGAGAGATTTAATAATTTGTCCCCAGATTGTATAGGTAGCAAGGGCTGAGCCAGTGTCCCAACCCATTTGGGAGGTCCCAGTATACAAGGTTGCTTCCCCAGGAGAATTTGGTCTAAGGGGTATTGCACCAAAATGTTGGAAGTCAAAATAACAAGACTCTGTCTGCCCAGAGCATTATATTCCCTTCTCTGAATTTTTGCTTTTTTAAAATTCCTGGAACAATTCCCATTTATATTATCTGTACACATAGAAGTTAAACTTGTGGGGCGCCTGGGTGGCACAGCGGTTAAGTGTCTGCCTTCGGCTCAGGGCGGTTATCCCGGCGTTATGGGATTGAGCCCCACATCAGGCTTCTCCGCTAGGAGCCTGCTTCTTCCTCTCCCATTCCCCCTGCTTGTGTTCCCTCTCTCGCTGGCTGTCTCTATCTCTGTCAAATAAATAAATAAAAAATCTTTAAAAAAAATTAAAAAATTTTAAAAAAGTTAGTAATCCTACATTTATTAAAAAAAAAAAGAAGTTAAACTTGTTTTCACAATATTCGCCTTGGTGCACCCTTAGCTGGCCATCTGGCGACATCTTATTTCCCTTATCCCTGCTGCTTCCTTGAGTTGATGGAGACGAACACAAAAGGGACAGACAAAATACAAACAGAACCACATCTCAAGGATTACTCATAGAGAGAAGATAGAAGNTTTAAAAAAAGTTAGTAATCCTACATTTATTAAAAAAAAAAAAAGAAGTTAAACTTGTTTTCACAATATTCGCCTTGGTGCACCCTTAGCTGGCCATCCGGCGACATCTTATTTCCCTTATCCCTGCTGCTTCCTTGAGTTGATGGAGATGAACACAAAAGGGACAGACAAAATACAAACAGAACCACATCTCAAGGATTACTCATAGAGAGAAGATAGAAGTCACGTAAGTCACCCTGGAGTTAGATTTTACTCTCCTATAATTTTTATTCCTATGTAACTAAACACACAATCATGGGTTTGGAACCAAGCTTAAGAGAAGCCATGAGTTCCTATATTTTTCTTCACCCCTGGCCAGGACTTCTTTTGATATCCTTGCATTGTGAATCAGGTAGGAATCTCTCTCCTTTTTACAACACTTGATGAATCTCAAAGAAAGAACAAGGACCACAAATATTACTGTGAATTGCTTTCCTCTCATATTCCATTGGCAAGGCTAAAACATCAAGCATTTCACATTGCTTAGCATTATAATAACAAGAGGGTTGAGAGAGCCTGAATCCCTGCTTTGAAAACAAAGACTTTTCTATATCAAATACTTTATCACATCTAGTTAAGAATATATCTCAAATGAATAAAAAACACCTGTAGTTCATATCCCTGTGATTTTTTTTTTGAAATCTAACAGGCTCATCAAATTTATTTCTGTCTCTGAGTTCCATACCTCCGTGAATAACCTCACTCCCTACCCCACACCAGGTACTGTTGGTGAGAAACCTGAGGGCCATCTTACCTTTCCTGCATCCCACTGCCATTTTGGACCCCAGCATTGTCCTTCTCCTTTTTATCCATGTTGCTTCTCAAAGAGCCTCATGGAGCCAGTTTTAGCCATTTTCAGGCTTCATGTTGACACAGAATGGTCTCTTTAAAATGTGATGTGATTATTTTCCTTGCTTGTTTGCAAAACCTCCACTGGACAGTTTATCTCCCTAGCCTCATCCTTGCCGTTCACTGGTTGGTATCCTCCACTTCATGGCCACGTCCCTGGGAGTGGTCTCTAAGTATAACAATACCTTTACTCATGCTATTTCATCAATCTGGCACATCTTTCTTGCCCTTGTTCACCACCCAGAAAGGCCCTCTTCATCTCTCCAGCATCAACTCATGTCACCTTTGTGAGGTGATGGTTGTTTGTTTAGCACATCAGATAAAATTGCACATTTGATACCCCTCTCCAAACTCTATCAGGGCACTTCCATCAGCAATGGCATTTATTTGTTTGGGATTTGGTTTCCTCCATTCTACCGTGATCTTCAGTAATCATACCTCATCTAACTTTGTATCTCCTGTGTCTGACACAGGGTTTGGTATTTAGAAAGTATCAAGTAAATATTTGTGGAATAAATAAACAGAAGCACAATTCATTTTCCCAATTTCCTGTCATCTACCTCAGAACAGCCCTTTCAGATACTCTAGAAAATTATTTTCATTGTCTTAGATTTTGCAATAACTCAGACATCCTGTCTATAACACTTATTAATCATAATAACTTTGAAATAATTTCTCTGTGCAAATACTCAGGGTCTCATCCATAACTAAGTGAAATATAGTCTAAAATAATCAATCATTATTTTCTAAACCAAAGACTCTGTAATTAAGGAGTCTATCAATGTGCCAACAACTTGTGGGTCTAGAAATTAATTTTTGTTTGTTAAAGGACCCTAAAGATAATGTAATATGGGCCTATTGTGAAATGGATTAATAAATTGCTTGTCTCGTTTCACTTGTTCTTTTCTATTTAAATTCTGTGGGAAAGTAGGAAAGTCTTACGATTTTATTCCTTTAAAAATTTGACATGATGCATACTTTTTTTTTTCAACGTCAGAAGACCCATCATTCCTGCCATTATCCTATTTACTTGTATTTGATTGTCAAATGCATGGAAGGAGGAATTGAACAGCTGAACATTTATGTCAGGTGATATAGATAGGTTATTTCATTTAGCTTTCTGTTGAGTTCATTCATTCAACAAGCATGTATTGAGTGCCTTCTATATATCATGCACACATTGCTAACTCTCTTGGAAATGGTACAAGCTGAAGCCCAGAGAAGGGGTCTGAATTGACCCTGGGCTTCACAATTAGTAATTGGCAGCATCAGGATCAGAATCCAGGTCTGTCTGATTCAGGGTCTATGTCCACTGTACCACACCCTTGGTTTATAAGCATTTGATTCTAAAGCCCTTGATTTATTGTTTGAAGCATTTTCTTTGAAACAGCTGATGGCAAGTTGAAGGAAAGCCCAGGGAGGCCAACATTCTTCTGAAAAGATTCACTTGACATGTAACTAAAGCATTCCTGAGCTAAAATAGGACTTGACAATCACTTCATGTAGCCCTTTTGTTTGAAAGATGAATGAACACTGACTATCTTCTATGGTCCATTCATTTACTTACTAATTCAACCAGTATTCATGGAATACCTACTATGTGAGAAACAGTGTGAACATTTGTGTTAAAACATTAAACAAGACAGATTTGCTTGTAAGCCCTTATGGAAATCAAAATTTTGCTTAGAGCAATTGAACGAGAAACAGTTAAACAGAAGACCCTTAGTTGTTATAAATGTAGGGCTTATTTGATGATACTGATGTGTTAGGAAGATCATTTTTCAGACCAATGGAAGATCCATTTATAACTCACATTCACATCAGGAAACTATGCCTGTCCCAGAAAGAAGAGAGGGCTAAAATGCAGTATGATTTGGGAAGAATGAAAAGCATTCCACTTAGAGAGGCGGGACAGAAGGTCCCATATACAGTTTTCCTTCCCCAAGAAGTCCACCCTGACTTACCCTGTCTGAATCAGGTGCTTCCTTATACGTGTCTATTAACAACCTGTAATTATCTCTGCTGAGGCATGCATCACCCCTTTATGATTGTAAAGTAAAATAACTGTTGCCTCTGCTAGGCTTCAAGCTTCCTGAGGTCAGGAATTATGTTTTGTTTATCAGAGAATAGCAGGAACTTAGTATGTTCTCAATACTCATTCGTTGACAAAATGGATGAATGGATGAGTCAATGAAAACATTTCGCATACATTTTGGAGGGAAGTGAGTTTCCTTTGTATTGTTAAGTTACATGAAGAGACCATTAATGGGAACATCCGCTAAAGCCAGAGATGTTATGCATAATATTACAAGGGCTCTGATGCAATAGAGCGACCAGGTGAATGCAGATCAATGTGAAAAGGAACAAAGAGGAGTAAATAGAAGCAAATCAACAGAACTTGGGCATCACAAGAAAGTAAGTCCAGAAGACCTACCAAAAAACTTTTACAGGTAATAAATTAATTCTGTAAAGTAGCAGGATACAAAATTAATACATAGAAATCTGTAGAATTTCTCTACACCAATAATGAAGCAACAGAGAGAGAAATTAGGAAAACAACCCCATTTACAGTTGAACCAAAAAGAATAAAATACCTAGGAATAAACTTAATCAAGGAGGTAAAAGACTGGTATACTGAGAATTTTGACATTAATGAAACAAATTGAAGAAGACACAAGTAAATGGAAAGATACTCCATGCTCATGGACTAGAAGAATTAATATTGTTAAAATGTCCATACTACCCAAAATGATCTACAGATTGAATGCAATTGTTGTCAAATTTGTAATGGCATACTTGACAGAACGATAACAAATAATTCCAAAATTTGTATGGAACCAGAAAGGATCCCAAATAACCAAAGCAAACTCGAGAAAGAAAAAAGCTGGGGATACCATGCTGCCTGATTTCAAACTATAGTACAAAGCTATAGTAATCCAAATAGTATGGTATTGGTACAAAAACAGATGCACAGGTCAATGGAAGCCTTGAGAGCCTAGAAATAAACTCACACATATATGTACAAATAATCTATGGCAAAGGAACCAAGAACATACAATGGAGAATAAAAGTGTCTTCAATAATTGTTGGGAAAACTGGACAGCCACATGCAGAAGAATGAAACTAGACCACCATCTTATACCACATACAAAAATTACCTCAAAATGAATTAAAGACTTCAACGTAAAACCTGAAACCATAAAATTCCTGGAAGAAAATATAAGTGGTAAGCTCCTTGACATGGGTCTTAGTGATGTCTTTGTGGATCTGACTCCAAAGGCAAGGGAAACAAAAGCAAAATAATAGGACTACATCAAACTAAAAAGCTTCTGCACAACAAAGGAAACCATCATCAAAATGAAAAGCAATCTACTGAAAGGGAGAAGATATTTGTAAACCATATATCCAGGAAGGTGTTAATATTCAAAATATATAAAGAACTCATATAACTCAATGACAAAAAAAAAAAAAACACCAGCATGTTTGAAAAATAGAGGATCTGAATAGAAATTTCTCCATAGAAGACACACAGATGGCTAAGAGGAAGATGAAAAGATGCTCAGCGTCACTGATTATTAGGGAAATACAAATCAAAACCACAATGAAATATCACCTAACACCTGTTAGAATGCCTATTATCAAAGGAATGAGAAATAACATGTATTGGGAAGGATATGGAGAAAAGGGGACCCTCATACTACTGGTGGGATTGTAAACTGGTGCAGCCACAATGGAAAACAGTATGGAAATTCCTCAAAAAATTAAGAATAGAACTATATAACCCAACTATTCCACTTCTGGGCATTTATCCAAAGCATACAAAAGCACCAATTTGGAAAGATGTATGTACCCATACGTTCATGGCAGCATTACTTACAGTAGCCAAGATATGGAAGCAACCTGGATATCCATCAATATATGAATGGATGAAGAAAATGTAGTATATTTATGCAATGGAATATTACTCAGCCACATAAGAGAATGAAATATTGTCATTTGTGACAACATGGATGGACCTTGAGGGTATTAGGCTAAGCCAAATAAGTCAGATGGAGAAGGACAAATACCATATAATTTCACTCATATGTGGAATCTAAAAAAAACAGAACAAACAATAAAATCAAACTCATAGATACAGACTAGTGGTTACCAGAGGAGAAGGGGGTTGAAGGGGGTAAACTACGGTGGTGGATGGTAACTAGACGTGGTGATGATCGCCTTGTAGTGCATACAGATATCAAATTATAAAGCTGTACACATGAAACTTATTTTAAAAAAAGAAGGAAGCCAGAAGAAATTTCAATGAATACAATTGCCCCATGACAGTGTTGTTAACAGGGTTGAATAGTTCCCTAATGAATAGGGAATGAAAAGTTTATATCAGGAATACAATCAGCAACTCCTAGGGTGTTTTACATAATTGCACTTTAGATAATGATATAGTAAGCTGTATGTAGATCCTATCTCAAGAGTCTTTAATTGTCCAATCAATAAATACATTTGAATTGTTTTCTACCTGGTAAACATGGGTAGATAGCAGTGCTTAAGACTAATGGTTTAACTAATTTTTTAAAAAAGATTTAATTAATTTATTTATTTGAGAGAGAGAGAGAAAGCGTGCGTGAGCACTTGCTCCAGTAGGATGAGGGGCAGACGGGGAAGGAGAGGGACAAGCAAACTCTGCGCTGAGTGTGGAGCCAGTCATGGGGCTTGATCCCGTGACCCTGAGATCAGGACCTGAGCTGAAACCAAAAGTCCGATGTTCCAACTGATAGAGACACCCAGGTACCCCTAAGTAATTTTTGACTAAACATTTTATCACTGTTGCATGCATATGAATAAAGGAATTTCTCAGATACTGGCAGAGGTGGGTATATGTATTGCCAGGACCCCAGACCACAGCTGGAGCTCAAATAGGACAAAACCAGTTAAGTCACCTTGTTTTCAGAACATTACCTTTGGACAAATCCAATATCTTGTCTGGATGTGCCAGATGTTACCATTTCTCATTTAATCTTCACATCATTTCTCCCTACGACAGCCAGATTTATCTTCCAAAGCTCATTTGCATTTTAAAATCAAGGTTTTATTTCTGATTATAAAAGTGAGATATGTTCACTATAGAAAATTTTGAAAGTTCAGAAACCTTCATGACAAAGAGAAAATCATTGTTTACATATTGCTGCATGTCCAGGATTATCCCACTTTAAAAAAATGTAACAAACTTATCAATATAAACCTTAGTATCCTTTTTTAAATTACTATACATTTTTACATGTAAACATCATTCTTAAATGGCTCTACATAATAATGACACTATACTTCCTACTTGCTGGAAACTATTCTAATCCACCAAACTTATTTTCTCTAATCCCCAAAACAAACCTATAAAATACATTCTGCATTTTATTATTAAATTGTTTTCATTTTACAAATGAGAGAATTAAGGCAATGAGAATGTATAGAAGTTGCCCAAGGCCACATATCTTGTAAGGAATGGAGTCAGACTAAGAATCCAGACAACCTAGCTCAGAGCTTACATCTTAACCACTAGGACCCCACTGTCCCCATGTCCAGTCGTCTGTTATTGATAAGCCCTGATGCTTATGCTAAATAGATTTTTGTAAAAGTGAAATATCTGCATAGTTTCAAAAAATCATGTAGTTCTCTAACATAGATAAAAAATTAGGAATTTTTTGCCCAAACTCTCCCCAGATTTATATCTTCTACCAAGAAACAACTGCTCTCAAATCCCTTGGTTGTTTTCACAAAGTATTCATCTTTATACTTCTAATTAATATGCTCTTACTTAAGTTGTCTCTTTAGGTTGACTTCCTAGGGTGAAGATGAACCAATTCTTTTATATCCAGTTCCCCCTTGTCAAAATTCCATTTCCCTCTCCCTCTCTCCATATTTTGAAACAATCTTTATATATTTCTCTTGTGTTCCCCCTTCCTTCTTCCATTCACCCCTCCCTCTCTTCCTCCCTCCTTCCTCCCTCCCTCCAACCGTCCATCCATCCATGCATCCATCTATTAATATATCTGTTTTTCCCTTTATGATGAGCTGGTCAGTCTTCCCAGTAAAGAACCCTCTCATCTCCTACAACCCTAAAATTATTCTGGAGACTTAACAGAAGCCAAAAAAAGGAAAGGGGGTTTGAAGTGGAGCCCCACTTTTCAGTCCACAGACAATCAAATAATCTCTCTCTGTTTTTGGTATGTTGTCTCATTTAAATCCTCATCTGGGTCTCGTGGCCTGAGGCTGGCATTTCTGATTCACTTTGTCTGAGTATTAACCTCACAGTCTTCTACTGGAGTTGGGGAATGGTGGCTCCCTGGTCCCACAGAGTGGAAAAGGTTAACTGAGGATCTGAGCAACCTCATAAAGACATTCACAAAGCCCTCCTAAGTTCTGTCTTGCAACTCATCCCATCTTCTGAGACAAATGGAGGTGTCCACTTTCGGAACCAGCTTCCATTCTGAGACACAGAGTGGCTTGCTTCCCTTTGCTCCCCCTGCTATCTGCATTCTAGTGAGTTTTCACTTTTCCACGTGTTTTCTGTCTTCCAAATTTGTTTCCATTTTCTTTTTCTTTTTTTCCTCCTTTGTTCTTCTTGCCATTTTAGACTTTAGCCTTTTTTAGTTTTACTGATTTTCATGAGCTATTAGGGATCAGAAGCAAACCAACACTTTTGGTCCACCATGTTTAGCAGGAAGTCCACAACAAGTGCAGACAGCCCCTGTTGCTCCATTTCACAGAGGAGGCAATTAAGGAGACTTTGTAGTATACTTAAGGTATGAGGTCAGTGAATTAACCTGTGAATTAGGTGCTCTTCCCAAGGGACTAGCAGCCTTTGGCTTTCAGTCTGGGTCCCCAATATTGCAGTGTTTTCTCCATTTCCCTTAGATTTAACCGAGCCACAGCCCTTTATTTATTAGTCTGTTCTGAACTCTAAAATCAGAAGAAAGATATGTGGTTTCCAGAGCTTCATTCTCACCCCTCAAATGTATCCTTAATTTATTTCCTTGAAATCCAGATAAATAAAATATTATATATGAATGATGTAATGGCTTCAGGCCAGAGCTCCCTGTGATCCTACTACAAATCTTGGGTGGGTTGTTTCCATAAAATGTCCCTGCCCATCCCTCAAAAACACATATAAGCCATCATCAGTCTCTCAACTTCCGAGTTGTGTTATCATCTCAGATCGATGCATAAATTTTCGGGTAAGTGTGCGTGAAGACAGAGACCACCTGGGTGATGTTTCATGGTTTCTTTCTCCCATGAAAATATTTTGCGAAGATTCTTTTCTTCTTATCTTGTGGCACAACATTGTTATATGAACCATAGTGAGTGCTTAAAAATAAGTTAATGAAAAAATTGAGTTAATGCTGATTGTCAGAGTCAGCAGGGATCACACTGATTACTTAGTTTGTATTTGTGCTCTCTTTGGTTAATCTTTCCTTTTCACCTTGCTTTTTATCTCCAACATTTTATTATAAAAATTTTTAAGTGTACAGCAAAGTTGAGAGAATGTTATAGTCACCACCCACATACCTACCATCTAGTTTGCACCAAGAACATTTTACTTGTTTTGAAGAACACATATCTGTCCATCTATCAATCCCTCTGTCCATCATCAATCCATCTATATTTTTACATTTTCAAGTAGATGGTAAACACCTATACACCTCCACTAACTACTTCAGTATGCACATTACTAACTAGAGTTTAATATTTATTTAAATTATTTTTTCATGTAAAGATTTATATACAATGAAATGCAAAAATCTGAAGTGTATGTTCATTGAAATTTTATAAATGCGTTTCTTTCCTGGTCTTTTATTTTCTCTTCTGGTCTCTGCATTTATTTAATTCAATAGATGTTTGTCAAACATATCCTTTGTGCTAAACATTAATAATAACATGTATTAATATGATGTGTGCTAGACAGAGAAGACAATGGCTAATTCTCGCAGTGGAAATCTGGGAGTTAAGCAATAGGGAAAGAAGTGTTACAGAAAGCATTTGTCACTGAAGAAGCCTATGAACAAAAGCACAACACATGAAAAACACAGTGTTTTGGGGGCAAAATGAGTTGTCTTTTGTAACCTGAGCCCAGTGAGAGTATGCTTGTGTGGTGGGGGTAAGGGCTTAAGAGACATAATTGTTTCAAAATCCAAAATTCAAAACTATGTGAATGAAACAAATTGTCAAGAAATGAGGTGCTTAATGCTATAGCACTGAGCTTAAGAGAAGGCCTGCACTTCCTCAGTTGGTCATTCCTCAACCAAAAATGACATTTTGACAACTCAGATTTCAACCTGTTTTATTTCATTGGTAAACTGCTAAAATTCACCTTTCATATGTGTTTCGTATATGTCTGACTGCAAATTTGCTTCCAAAATATCTTAATATAAATATGTTTGGGGGAAACAACTGAATGATTATCTAAATGTGAAAAGATCACTATATAAAATGCTATGTTACTTAAATTGAACTATACATGCATTTGCTACCAACTGAGGGAAAAGGAGAAATGTGAAAATTCAAGATGAAAACTTAAAATAGTGAGAAAAGGAAATAAACTCTTAGATTTGTGGATTTATTCCTTTGGATGTGACAGGGTGCAAACCTTGTCATCATTCATTCATTGACCCAACTTGCTCTGATGACAGATTCCTGATATGGCTGCTGTGTTTGGCCCTAAGTAGGGCACTGTTTTCTTGACTATCCAGCTAGTTCTCTGACTTCTCTGCCATTATCCTAGTTCAGGATCTTATGTCAGGCAACCTGGTCTTCCTGCATCATAACTTTATCCATCCATTGTGAATGGTTTGTTAAAATGCAAACCTGTGTATTCATTCATTTATTTTAAGAAATTTAGTGAGCATTTACTATGCACCTGCTGTCAACATGGCTTACACCTTCTACGGTAATGAATATCTTATTGTATACTATTGAATGTGTAAAAAAGGAAGACAAACTTCTTTTTTTTAATATGTATTTATTTTAGAGAGAGAGTGGGGGAAGGTTCGGAGGGAGAAAATCCTCAAGCAGACTCCCCGCTGAGCACGGAGTCCGATGTGGGGCTAAATGTGGGGCTTCATCCCAGGGCCCTGAGATCATGACCTGAGCCAAAACCAAGAGTTAGATGCTTAACTGATTGAGCCACCCAGGTGTCCCAAGGAAAACAAATTTCTTAAGAACTGAGTTTGGGCCATTTTTCTTTAATCTTGAAGTCATAACACATTCCCCTCTCAGAATATGTGATCAATGAATTTTTCTTACCTAGAATTCTGTTATTTAAGGCAGAGAGTATTAAATTGGTTGAGAGAATAAGGTAGATTGTTGAAAGACAGAGTTGTATAGGGGAATTCATTTGGATCAGGAAGGATGGATGGGATTTGGATGGAACCAGAGCAGAGGCTAGGAAATCAGATGTGGAGAGAACTGCATATGCCGAGAAACAGAGGTACCCGAGCATGGTGAGCTTGACATAAGCAGGATTGATCCCCTTTGGCACTGGTGTACCTTATTTTACTTTCTTCTCTTCTTTCCAACCGAAGTTCCAGTTTTAACCTCATTCTTTCTCTTTGATATTGCAAAAGAAGGAACAGAGGGAGGAATTCAAGATAACTGGCCAGAGAGTACTGTTTTTCATCAAATGAAAATATCCCATGCTATCTGAAAGTAGAGATTTCCTACGACATCCTTCATAAGCCAGAATAGCATGAATCAAGGGAGTAATTACCACTAATTCATACAGAAAAAATTCTAGCATTCCCAGACTCAAAAAATAACCTCTCTTAGGTTTTTCTGATACCTTAAGACACAGCTTGATAATGATGTACAAAATAAATTGATATACAGCACAGATGTTCACAGACACAGTTCAAAGCTCTGGTGGCTGGATGCTGAGATGCTGAGTGAGGATCCCGGGGAAGGAGCTTGGCAGTGCCACTCCCACTGCTCGAGGTGTGTTGCCTCCACAATGGTCTGCTGCAAAGCAAATGCTGAACGTTCTTTTTTAATTTTCTGTTTTTCTTTCAGTTAGCAAAAACGTGTACTAAAGTAGCACTTTCATAAAACTAAAGTGACAGAAAGCAAACTCTCAAAAGGTGGAAGATACCTGTATATCAATTCACTCATCCATAAAACCATCCATTTTCCCCATTTATCCCATCAAATTTTTTACCCATAAAGTCATCCCTTTATAATTCAAACTATTTTAATCAATCCATCCAAAAGAACAATGGATACCTAACTCAGAAAAGAGTGAAAAATGATGTTCCCTGGCCAAAATGTGAATTGAGAATTGGAGAATAAAATTAGCCAGGCAATAAAAGATTGGGAAAAAGAGGTTACAGGCCAGCCAGTAAATGATTCTACCTATGGCAATGACAGTGAGCATATTGAAGAATTTGTAAATGGCTGTAACTAGTGCCAGATCATTCTCTCTCTACAGTGAGAAAGGCACACAAATTCCAACTGCTCTCTAAGACACCTCTCCCAGCACAAAGCCTACTTACATCTTTACTAGGCATTATTGATTTCCAGACACCATGTTTTACCTGGGAACAGAATCTATTATTATAGTGGCCATGCAGACCCTCTTTTAGGAGTAAAGAGTCTATTACCCAGCTACTGAAAGTTCCACTGGCAGATAGTTCTAAGCGGTGAGCCCTCTACTGGAAGTGTCTTGACTGAAGAGTACTGCCTTGCTCTACTGGAGCAACCTGTAACCAGTGTTTTAAAGACCTGTCTCTCCATTCCAACTTTCAAGATTCAGAGCTCCTCATGAAGTCGCTGAAATCCTTTGTTGAGACTGCAGTGCGCTTGACTTCTCCAACTAGTCAATTCTGCTCCCTTTCCTGTCCTTCCACTGGTGATGATCCCAAGAGTGCTCCATAATAAAGTTCCTGGAACATTAGTCTCCATCTTAGGGGACCAAACCTGCAGTGGAAGTGAAGCAGATAGGTGGGCTACCCGTGGGAAGTTTGGATAGATGCAGGTGATCTACTGAGACTCCGCAGTCCCATCCTGCCCATGCAGGAAGTGATTCATGACACTCTGAGCTCGATCTAGTGGAAGCTACACTAGCAAAAAGCTTCACTAAGAGCTGAGTCACAGCCAGAAGCCCAGAGAATCATCATAGCAAGGTGAGGGTGAGCCTTCCACATTATTTTATCCAGTGTCTTCAGTTTACTGATAATTAAACTGAAGTCTTTAGGAAATCCACTGATGAGGCAGGACAATATATCCTGTCATTGGTTTTATGGTCTTTGAACATATCTTTTTGTTTTGTGTGGAGTAAGTAGGCGATTCTTACTCCTAGGATGGCAGAAATGAGGGAGAATCTGAGAATTAGGGCTTGGGTAGCACTAGGACCTTCATACCTTCATCAGTAGGAGATTAGCAAAGGCAGTTCTCCCTTCCTAGTCTCCCAGGCTGGGTGATGTAGGAAGTTAAGTAAGTTTTCTTTTTTTATTCATACATTTGAGGCTTATTCTATAACACACTGTGATCTGCTACCTATCCATATATGCTTCTTATCACTGCATCCATCCTTCTACTCACTTTTACAGCTCCTTCTAGATTTGAATATGGGCAGTGACTTGAATTCACATCAATCTCTTCTTGCTACCACATTCTTTCCCATCTGTTTTCCTCTCCACATATGTTATTAACAGCTCTTTAGATTATTTTGTACAATTTGTTAAAAGATTAAGCAAGATAAAGACTAGGAGTAGGACCCAGGGCTTCCAGTCCAGAGATTCTGACACCAGTAAATAAATGTGTAAACCAAAAGCATAGATATAAATAAGTAGTTAGAAAGGGGAGGGCTTGATAAAAAAAAAGAAAAAGAAAAAAAATAGTACAATTTTACATATACAGATGGAGATAGAAGGTGAAACATATTGTAAATCATTTAAAATTTTAAAATTTCAGGTTAAAAATTTTAAACTTAATTCAGTATCTGATAGGAGCCAATAAATGTTTCTGACGATCATGAAAATCTGGTGGTGGTGTGAAATATTAAATAGAGAAGGGAAAGACTGGAAGTGAAAAGCAAGCCAAGGATATTGTTGCAGGTGTTTAGGAAAGAAACCATGGGGAACTACAGAGGAAATAGAAGGGGGAGAATGATGTTAGAGGTAATGCAAAGATTGAGTTTAAAGGAGATGAAATGATCAAATGAAAAGACTCTGGGTTTTGATGTTTGACAGGTAGGGGTTTATGACGTAGGTCCATTACTTTTGTTTTGGTATGAACTTAACATCTAAATCATATTTTCCTTAAGGGGATGGGTATCTGTGACCTAATTCATATGAAAAGTACTGGTACTCTGTAAATGCTAGTTCTAATACTGTGATTTGGAGAGGGGACCGTAGGGGTCTGGAACAACTTCCAGGTATCTCGCTTGGTGGAGGTGGCTTTTCCTGAGATGAAGAAACTGAGAAGAAGACCCGAATCTCAGCTCAGGCCACTGTAATACCATGGCAGCCTTAAACAACGGACATTCATTTCTCACAGTTCTAAAGGCTGGGAAGTCCAAGATCAAGGTGCCAGTAGATTCGATTCCTGGCAGGGTTCCTCTTCTGGATCAAAGATGGCTGCATTCTTGCTGTGTCCTCACATGGCAGAGAGAGTGAGAGCTCTGGTCTGTCTTCCCCTTCTTATAAGGACACTAATCACATCATGGGGGTCTCACCCTCATGACCTCATCTAAACCTAATTACTTCCCAAATGTGCTACCTCCAAATACCATCAAATTGGGGGGTTAGAGCTTCACCATAGGAATTTTGGGGAGACACATTCAGTCTATAACAACCATAATTCGGAAATTGCAGTTCATCTTTGAACAAGTTGGTTTAGAGGTTTTTTCACAGCACTGAAATGGAGATGTCCACTTGTTGGTTGGATACATGAGTGGGAATTAGAGAAGCAGCATATCACTAATGAAACAAATTTAAAAGCTGCCCCATGAAGATAAATGAAACCATGAAAACTGACACCAAGGTGGAGCAAACAGAATAAAAAGATGTGTGTCCTGAATACTGGATCTCATGAAGCAATAAAGATTATCGTTTGGGAAACAGGATGGGAGATTGCAAGGAAGAAATATAATGAGACTTTAGAGAGACTTTAATGGAACAGATAGGATGAATGATGAGGAAGCACGGAGGTCATAGAAAGAGTGCATAAAAAGAATGATGTGTAAGTGCGTTGGGGTATATAAGGGTGTTGGGGATATATACTGCATAGCAAAATTTCCAAAAGTGGTCTCATATGGAACACCAGCCCCATGAATTAGCTCCTTGAAAGAAAGCTTATGTGGAAAGATACTTAGGGGATTGCTTCGAGCTCTGACATTCTTAGAGACTCATGAAATAAATCACCTTATTAAAGGCTTTCAGAAATTTAGCAGTATAGCAAGTTGTTTCACTCAACATTTTTGAAATGTATTAGAATAACAGACTCAGTTACCCATTTTCCTACTCAAATATCTTTAATCAAATTAGTGTTCTTCAGGATAGAGTTTGGTGAATATGCACCACATGATCAAATCCCTCTGGAAGACAGAGAACAGACCAACTCATTGCTGGAGATCTCAAGGAAAATAATTAGAATGAGTTGGTAGGAGGGAAATGAGATGGTAAGTGATAGAATTAAGGAGAGAGAGAAGCATGGGAAGCAAATGTAGGCTTTTTTTTCATGGGAGGAAAAAATGGGGATCATTTTTAGGGATACTGTGCTCAAGAGAATTTTTATTTTTTAGTTTTTATTTTGAAATAATCACGGACTCACATGAAGTTATAAAATAATGTGTGGGAAGGTCCCATATATCCTTTGACCAATTTGCCCCAATGGTGGTGTCTTGTGTAACTATGTGCAATGGTCAATATAAGGAAATTGTCCTTGATACAATTCACAGGGTTTGTATCAGGTTTTCCTAATTGTATATGTACTCCTTTGTGCGTGTCTATAGTTATATGCAATTTTGTCATGTGTGTAGGTTTGCATAACCACCACCACCACAATCAAATCAAGATGCAGACTTTTTCCATCATTATAAGGCTTCTTTCTTATCCCTTTATAGCTACACCTGTCCATCCCCTACCCCAATCCTAGAGACTGGCGACTACTAATCTGTTCTCCCTCTCTGTAATTTTGTTATTTTAAGAATGTTATATAAATGAAATTACATAGTATGTACCATTTTGAGATGCTTTTGTCACTCAGCATAATTCCCTGAGATCCATCCCAGTTGTGATCTGTGTCGATAATTCATTCCTTTTCCATTGCTGCATAGTATTTAGGGGATAGATGTACCACAATGTGTTTAACCATTCACCTGTTGAGGAGCAATTGGGTTGTTTATAGGTTTTGCCTATTATGAATAGAGCTTCTATGAACATTCATGTAGAGTTTTGTGTGAACATAAGTTTTCATTTCTCTAGGATAAATGTCAGAGTGCAGTTGCTGGGTTATATAATAATTGCATATTTAATTTTATAGGAAATTTCAGTCATTCTGATGGGTGTGTAATGATACCTTATTGTGGTTTTAATTTACATTTCCCAATTAGCTAATGACGTTGAACATCTTTTCATGTACTTATTCACCATCAGCATATCCTCTTTGGTGAAATATCTTCATGTCTTTTGTGCATTTTCTAATTGAATTGTTTTTGTCATTTTTTTTTCCTCTTGGGTTTCAAGAATTCTCTTTATACTCTAAAAATTAATCCTTTGCCAGATACGTGGTTTGCAAATATTTTCCCGCAGTAGCTTGTCTTCATATTTTTACCAAGGTCTTTGAAGGGCAAAATTTAAAAATCTTGATGAGGTCCAGTTTATTGTATTTTCCTTTTTGGGTTTATGCTTTTAGTGTCAAGTCTAAATGTTTTTAAATATAGTCATAGAGCCTGATGATTTTATTCTGTTTTTTCTTTTTTTCTCAAAGTTTTGTCATTTTACATTTTTCATTTAAATTTGTGATTTGTTTTGAGTTAATTTTTATACAAGTTGTAAATTTTAGGTCAGGGTTTTTGTTAGTTTTCACCTGTGAATGTGCAGTTGCTCCAGTACCATTTTTTGAAAAGGCTATTCTTTTGTTCCTTTGTCAAAAATCAGTTGCGTGCATTTATAGGGGTCTATCTGTATTTGGGTTCTCTGTTCTGTTCCATTGCTCTGTCTTTCCCTCTGCCCATACCACACTGCCTGGATTATTGTGTCCATATAATTACCATTAACGTCAGACAGGGTGGCTCCTTTGTTCTTCTTTTTCACAATTGTTTTACCTGCTTTAAGTCCTTTATCTTTCCGTATAAATTTTAGAATAAGTTTCCCTATGTCTTGGTCTACAAACAAACAAACCACAAAAACAAACAAACAAAAAAATCTGCTGGGATTTTGATAGGAATTACATTAAGCCTATAGATAAATATTGTAAAAAAAAAAAAGAATTGACATCTTTACTATGTTGATTCTTTAAGGGAATGTTTTTAAATATTTTGTTTCGAATTGGGATAGTCAGTAGTTTTAAAGTAAGGGGTTAAAAAAAATGTGTGTGGTTAAAGGTGCAACCATTAAGGAGATAGAGTTGAGGCTGAGTGCTCAGATGCAAACCTCAGACCCCAAACCAACATAAACTTGGAGACCAAGAACCTCAGGGAATTTCCTGACCAGCAGTGAGAAAGAGAAAGTCATACCTCTGATCCTGAAGCCAGTCCTCTAGATCCCAGGGAGATGAAAGTCCTTCTAGGAGACCACATCCAATTCTCACCTCCAACCCCGTGTGAAGAAGAGATGAGAATTGCTCTGGGAACCCATGTGGACCAGGCTCAGCAATGAAGGGGCAGCATGTCTGAGAGATAAAATGTTACAGAGAGAGAGAGAGGGAAGCATCTGGGACGCCTGTTGCTCAAGAAATAGAAGTTTGGGTGTAGCCTCAGGCGCTGTTCAGGGTTCCTTCTCTGCTAGGATTTTGCCTGCAGCATTTGCTGCCTGTCTTTCCTGCCTGAGTTAGTGCCCCCCCTAATTCTAAGTGATCATTCATCTGGCATGACATATCCTCATACCTAGAGCCATTCTTCCTAACTAGTGGTCCCCATCTGTACACACCTGGCCTTGCCTTACACAAGCTGCTTAGTTTTTTGGCTCAATTACTGATATGTGGAAAAAAGTGCAGACTACATTTATCCATCAGGGTAACATACAGAAGAGCTTTGCAGACATGGCTGAAGTGGAGATAGTGAGATACTGATCCAACATAAGTGTAGACTTTTTGGTGGGAACTCTTATTGGCTTTTTGTTTTGTTTTGTTTTTTTCATTTTTACTGTCTGCATTGTTTATATCAAAGTCATAATCCTCCTACCCCCATCCTAAGTTATAGATTGCAATCTTCTGGTATCTCATTTTTCCCTGATAGGTTTTTAAGCTTGATGCTAACAACTGTTTTTCCTCCATCTGACTTTCTGGGTTTCTTATGAGAAGCAAATCATAGCTTTTAATGGCACTTAAACATCTCCATGTACACAGTAACCTTGCTATGAGCAGTCTCTGGAGAACAGGCTCAACTCAAGTTTTGAAATGAGGCTCTCTGGTATGTAAATCACAGTTCCACCACTTCACACCTTTGAAATCTTTGTCACGTCAGGTCTCTGAGACTCCATTTCCTCATCTGTCAAGTGTAAACAAAAAACCTGCTTCATGGTATTATTGGTGGGATTCAGTGAGACGATGTGAAAGAAAAATTCTGAAATTAGATATTGTGAGTGTTCTGGAAAACACTTCATTGAATGTTTTAAAATGGTGAAAATTGTGAATTTCATATTATGTGAGTATTATCTCAATTTTTAAAAAGTGTTATTAAGATGTATAATGCCATACCACACATTTGGAATGTGTCCAGTACATCTCATTCCCTTCTCCTCAGAAGGGAAGTTGTAGCTCCTGACAGAAACCTTGAGGCCTTTTGCTTGGGAACAAATGAGAATCACTTAGAAACAAGTTTTGAAATTCATAAGAGGACCAGAAGGGAAATAAATGGAAGCAGAGTGGGAAGGACTTTCCATGTCTTCTGATCATCCTAACAGCTAGCCCATCTCAGCTGCCAAGGGTCCAGAGGCATCTTTGGCTTGTATTTTCCCTGTCCTTTGCTCCCTCCCAGGCTTGTTCCTGTCCTTAGGGTTCTTCCCTCAGAGATGGAAGGGTAAGGGGAAGAGGGCAGGGCAGACTATGGCTTTCAGACTTTAGTCTCCAAAGAGCTCCAGAAGCAGCTGGAATATTTCATGTGGATGGTGATTGTTCACACTTAAACCCATAAAAAATAAAATAAAACTAAAGCGTGGGAGAGGAAGGGTCAGCGAAAATAAACATCTTTCCTGGAAGACATCCCACAGCTGTGTGCTGATACAGCACAGTGTCAATGTTTGGGAGCTCCCAAAAGGCATAGTTGTGGTTAGGAGAGAGAAAAGCAAACTCCTACCCATATGTCCCCACCCTTTCATGGTAGCCACAACCCAAAAATTAAGGAGGAATTTCTTTAGCATTCAGATTTCTCAAAGGAACTCCTTTCAAAGATGGAAGGCTACCAAAGCAAGTTTGTGGTTTGACTGTGGAAATTGGAATCAGACAGTATGTTGGGGTGATAGGTCAGGAAGGTGTGTGTCTGAAATTGGTTCTACCACTCACTGATGACCTTGGTCAAATCACATGACCTAATGTTTAATGTTTAATATCTCAATCTCTGAAATGGGGTCGTTATGTTTACATTGACGTTTTCTTGAGAATGAGAGACTGTGAATGTGAAGAACATAGTAATGTTTACCCCATATCCAGCCCAGCAGGGATGCTGATCTTGTTGCCATAAGTTCAGCCCCTTGACTTTTAGTCATCTTTTGGCACTCTGTATCACGGGAATGTTCATAGAACAGCAAACTCATTTCCAATTGATGTTTATAGATATTATTAACCAAGACAGGGAAAGGGACACCTGATATCCAGCAGGAAACCAGATGAAAAATACCTGCCACTTAAAGTTTACAAATAAACCTCTGTGGAATAATAACCACAATAATAATAATTAGGTTATTGTCAGTAAGAAGGTGGTACTTCACGACGCTTGTCATACTGCCCAGGACTTTCATTTTCGAAGAGAGATTATCAAAATAAATTTGCCAATAGTTGTTATAATGTACTTAAAAATAAGACAGCCCCTGTCTCAGTGATTTCATCAACACCTCCCTAGAATACATCGCTGTGCTTCACCTTGAAAAGACAGATGTGATCCAAAGATTAAAACCATAGTCTGTAATCATCTTTGGTGATACCCATCCTAAACTGGTACAATAGTGCAGGCTTAGCATTACTCTAGAAATAGAAATCTCCCCACCACCAAAAGTGGGAACAAGTTGAACTCTGATAGGCAGAAAATCTTAAGAAGAACCCCACATCTTAGAAGAGGTAAAAACAGAAGAGCTAGGTACAGGAACTACCAAGATGAGAGGTCGAGGAAGCAGGAAGTGGTGAGGAATCATGACTGGGAGCTAGTGAGCCCAAGTGAGATACATAGGAATATGGTTGTGAAAATCCAGTTCTGCAGTGAATCCTTCCAGAAGGTCTTTGTCTCAGACATTGGAGCTCACAGAGTAACGCTATGAGCCTTGTATTTGACCCAGAACATCAAAAGAAATATCCCCTTTCATGTCTCTACCCTCTAACTATGGCTTAGTGGCCTCAGCCTATTAGGCAATGAGAACAAGCACCATGTGCTCTGTTGGGGATGCAGAGATGTCTCTTACGAATATGCTACTGCCTTCCAAGGAAGTGAAGTTAACAATTTGATGTGTATTCTTCAAGATCCACAATATAGTCAAAAATTTAAAAGAACTATGTAGGGCATTAAAATTCCTGGGGTTAATTCATACCTCTTCACTAACAGGGTGACCTTGGGCAAATGATTTCACCTTCCTATATCCTAAGTTCCTCTTCTATAATATGGGGTAATATTGCTATTCCTTAGTGATTTTGTGAGGATTCAGTGAATGAATTGATCGATCCAGGTAAAGAACAAAGAGGCACTCAGCAAATTATATAGACAAGGTGGCTATCTTCGCATGCACGAGCACAGATAGCTCCATTATATTTAACCACTTCAATATATTACATTGTACGGCAAGAGCTTGGTTCTTTAGCTAGTCTTAGATTTATGGATATCGCCATTACTTCCATTTTTGTTTTTTCAAACAATGCTTAAATAATCACTCATATCTTTATATCTTCAAGAAAATATTTCTGACCAGGGGCGCCTGGATGGTTCACTCAGTTAAGTATCTGACTCTTGGTTTTGGCTCAGGTCATAATCTCAGGGTTCTGGGATCGAGCCCCACATCAGGCTCCAGCCCCACATCAGGCTCCTCACTCAGTGTGGAGTCTGTTTGGGATTCTCTCTCTGTCTCTCCCCACACTCACTCTCTTTTTTGTCTCTCTCAAATTAATAAATAAATAAAATTTTTAAAAAAGAAATTACTCCTGATTAATAAATTCCTTAAATTGTAGCACATATATCTGTCATCAATTTGTCCTCTAAAGTTTCTAGTAGGTGAGTGGAAGTTTTCTAAGCCCACAAAGTCATGTCTGTGGAGGGAAGGGCTGCCTTGAGGAGAGTTTTCTAGATCATAGAAGCAATGTATAATACATAAAAGTGTGGAGATATGTAAGAGCAAAGGAAGTCTTCAGCCGTAGAATTAAGATGAATGAGGCAGGGTTGATGGGCTGGAAGAAATCGAGAATCTAAATTTTATCTACTCCTAGGTGCTAATGACTGCTAAGCTCTTGAAGAGCTGTACCTTATCAAGTGAATGTGTTCTGTATAGTACTAGCAGCTGTCCACTAGTGAAGGATTTCCCAAAGCATAGAATATAAGCCACTGATGGTATTAAAGATGATTGTTTGGGGCGCCTGGGTGGCTCTGTCAGTTAAGTGCCCCACTTTTGATCTTGGCTCATCTCTTGATCTCATGACTATGAGTTTGAGCCCCATGTTGGGCTCCACTCTGGGTATGGAGCCTTCCGAAAGAAAGAAAGAAAGAAAGAAAGAAAGAAAGAAAGAAAGAAAGAAAGAAAGAAAGAAAGAAAGAGAAAAGAAAAAAGAAAAAGAAAGAAAGAAAGAAAGAAAGAAAGAAAGAAAGAAAGAAAGAAAGAAAGAAAGAAAGAAAGAAAGACATTGATTGTTCATGGAGTATTACCACACGGCAGTGAATATTACAAGGTGCAGAAGAATAACTTTTCCAGTAATCAGTAAGTCCATTCAGCAGCTTTATCGGTAATTTTTTTTAAGAGATTTTATTTATTTATTTGAGAGAGGGAGAGAGAGCTTGAGTGGGTGAAGGAGCAGAGGGAGAGGGACAAGCAGACTCCTTACTGAGTACAGAGCCCAATGCAGGGCTTGATACCTGGACCCTGAGATCATGACCTGAGTGGAAGTCAAACGCTTACGCAACTGAGCCACCCAGGAACCCCACTGGTAATTTGTTTTTAACATCTATTAAAAGTTGCTATCCTCCTGGGGCACCTGGGTGGCTCAGTCAGGTAAGCATCTGACTCTTGATCTCAGCTCAGGTCTCAATCTCAGGGTCATGAGTTCAAGCTATACATTGTTTTATTTTTAATGTATTTATTTTTATATGACCTTCTACTGGTAGCAGTCAATAAGTCGCTAGTGGTTTTTCATGTATGAGAGAGGCATACATTTACTTTTCAAACAAATTAAACATGTACTTCAATTTTAATAATGAAAATTTGAGAAAAACCCAGCTAGTCTGGGAGAAGGGTGGGAAATGGATTGTGCATAATTTCTCCTGTATCAGCCAACCACGATGACTGCAACTTAAGTTTTACTTTTAGAATCACTAAGTGTAGCCAACTCTATGCCTTGGTCTTATTCAGACAATTACAAAAATTAAATCAGCTTAAAGCACATGAGTTGGGACATGGAACTCACCACATGGAAGTGATTGCTCTCAAACCCTCTCCCACCAGTGTCCCTGTGACGGTGACCAGAGCTTCAAATAAAGCCAGCCTGAGTTCTGGCCATTTATTTTAAAAGCCATTCCTAGACTAGGATGAAAATAACTGGAGCTGTTTTGATCATTGATATCCTAAATCCAATTTGGGGAATGGTTTACGAAATTCAAAGGGTTTCACCCAGCTTCAATTAAAAGGTTTGAAAATTTATGTTTGCCAGTGCCCTTTGGAAAATAAACCCAAGGATAGTTTTATTGCAATGGCAGTACAGTTCCAGCACAAACATGTGGCAGATGCTCGAAATTTGGAGATCGAATCCAAAATTTCAGAAGTACATCTTTTTTGTATTCCGAGAGGGAGAAAGTAAGCCCAGAATTGGCCTGATTTGACTGGTTAAATTTTTTTTTTCTGAATTCCATAAATGGAACTGCATATTTAGGAATTTTATGTTCACATAGTATTTATAGGTTATCTATGATTCCTTGAGATTTTGAAGAGTTATAGCTCTGTATTAGGCTTACCAAGATTGTTTTTTTTCTTTAAATGGCAAATAAGCTGAAATCTATCCTGGGAAACTGGTGGGTATTAGATATTTTTTTAGGTCATAAGTTAAAAGATTCTTAATACTCGCAGACAGTCTATGTCTAGGAATGTTTGTTAATTTGAGCCCCCTCTCTCTCCATGTGTATCTTTAATCTCCCCACCAGCTGTCTCCCATAAAAAGATATTTCTGTTTTTAGTTACAAATCTGTTTAGAGATAAAACTCACTCATAAATACACAACCACATGCAAAGATTTTTTTCTGCTGACGGTATAGAAATAACTCCAGATGAAAAATATTAAAGTTTGTTTAGAAATAGAAAATGCATTCTGCTTCCCTCAGTGGAGCCCATGTTTTGTAGATGTTCAGGGTCTTTTTGTGACTCTCTGAGTGAGCTTTTCTTGGAGAGCACAATCTTCTGTTAACTCTGTGCATTAGCTCTTTAGTGAAAATTGTTGGGTGCATTCCTAACTGAGGAATTGACTCCTTGCAAAGGCAAGTATTGGTCACCTAAGGAAAAGAAAGAAAGCTAAGAGGTGGGTTCTGTACATTGCTACAGATGTGCTTGCTATTAGTTCAAAGACTGATTGAACACTTTACTCTTATTTGCTTGTGGGTTATGTTCCTTGGGAAGCAGGTGAGAGCTTCTGTATACTTATTTCTTCTTTTTCTATTTCTCTCAAAATCTAGTACTCTTTTTGCCATATAGTACTTGATCAGTGCTCAGATATACTGTTTGCTGCTAATTAAATTGTTATAGTCTTGTTCTATAATAAAATGTGCAAAAAAGAAGAGTATTTAGAGATTGCTTCTTTCTCAGTGATTTAGAGCTTTGGACTCTATCTCCCTCACATATCCATTACCAATTAACTCAGTTAAAGGGAATGCTCCAGTTCTTTTTCTCCTGGATTGGTGGTTGTCTTAGCAAGCCTCCATAATCATGCCCCACTTCCTGTTGAAGCTCATTCAGTAACAGCTGATACAATTTAGTGTGACCATACATTGAACAAGGGTAAATGAAAACAGATTGTGGCCTGTGCTACATCAACCATGTAAAGTAATTACTCTAAGCTCCATTTTATGGATGAGAAAATTGAGACTTAGGGAACTTCAATTACTGAGGTTCCTAAGACTATGTATGAACTGTAGTCCCCATAGACTACAGGGCTACTGGGCTCCAAATCATCAGATATTCCATGACACGAGGCCACATCCTTCGAACAGAAGGATGGAAGGAGTAACTTCAAGTGACTTCTTGGTGTGGTGTTCATTTTACTAACTTTCTCTCGTTCTATCCTCACTAAAGTCTGATGAGGTCAGTATTGGTAGCCATATGTACAGTCAAGGAAATAAAGGCTGAGGCAATTTATGTAAATTATCTAAGAACATAGAACCAGCTCATGGATGCTTGCTGTAGAGAGCTCACCATTTTGGAGGAAGGGTTGAATTTTCCTTTAAAAAGTCCAAACGAACAGACACTTTTCCAATGAAGACATACAAATGGCTAACAGACACATGAAAAAATGTTCAAAATCATTAGCCATCAGGGAAATTCAAATCAAAACCACACTGAGATACCACCTTACGCCAGTTAGAATGGCAAAGATAGACAAGGCAAGAAACAACAATTGTTGGAGAGGATGTGGAGAAAGGGGATCCCTCCTACATTGTTGGTGGGAATGCAAGTTGGTACAGCCACTCTGGAAAACAGTGTGGAGGTCCCTTAAAAAGTTAAAAATTGAACTACCCTATGACCCAGCCATTGCACTACTGGGTGTTTACCCCAAAGATACAGACGTAGTAAAGAGAAGGGCCATATGCACCCCAATGTTCATAGCTGCATTGTCCACAATAGCCAAATCATGGAAGGAGCCGAGATGCCCTTCAACAGATGACTGGATTAAGAAGCTGTGGTCCATATATACAATGGAATATTACTCAGCTATCAGAAAGAACGAATTCTCAACATTTGCTGCAACATGGACGGCACTGGAGGAGATAATGCTAAGTGAAATAAGTCAAGCAGAGAAAGACAATTATCATATGATTTCTCTCATCTATGGAACATAAGAACTAGGA
>NC_048229.1:61523397-61588527 GCF_002007445.2 Ailuropoda melanoleuca
TTTTTTTTTTTTTCACATTGTGGCTGGAAAGTGAGAGCTAAATGTGAGGTCAACTTTAGCAAGTGTATGAAATCTTACTCCATTAAAAGTAAATGGATTTCCTCTATCCCAAGTAGTGTGCTGGCATCTGAGGATAACTGAATGCAGAACAAACAAACATGGCTTCCACACTCCTGGTGCTTGGAGTCTAGAGGAGGAGAAAGACATTAATCCACATATCATACTCGTGAATGTGTAATTATCAATTGAAATAAGTGTTGTACAGGAAAGGAAGTGTTCTGTGGGAGCATCAAAGAAGAAAATCTGATATAAACTAAGGGCTTTCCTGTGGAAATGACACATAGGTTAACAGGACAATTAGGGTATTGAAGATGGCGGTGGGGTAGAGGTTGCGCAATGAGATTAATGGTGAGAAAGAACTGCATGTGCGCAGGGCTTGTCCCCATACGGAGTATGGTTCACTTGAGATGTGGGTGAAGGGCACCATGGTAGGAGCTTACAGAGTTAAGAGAGGGTGTACTAAACATACCTAAAGAAGAAGGTAGAAGCCAGAACCACATGGCCTTGCACATCAGGAGAAATAGTGTGTCTTCATCCACAGAGTGCCTGTTACGACCATAAGAGCAGTGGGCCTCAGTGTGTGGTCCCCAGACCAGCAGCATCAGCATCACCTGGAAATTTGTGGGAAAGGCCAATTCTCAGGCCCCACCCCAGACATACTGAATGAAAAATTCAGGGGGAAGAGCGCAGCAATCTGGGTTTTAATAAGCCCTCCAGGAGATTCTGATGCATGTGAAGCTAAAGGAATATTACAGCGGCACAAACGTTAGGCAGGGAAATGGATGTGGTGTGTCGCTGGGGAGAGGTAGAGATGGCATGATGAAGTTCACATCAGGAGAGGACCACACTGGCTGAGGGTGCTGGGGATCAGAGAGGTCCTGGGAGCCTCCAGGAAGCCTGGGGAAAATGGGTCCTCACATGGATTCATATTTGGCTTCATTGCATGGATGTGCCCTTGTCGCTGTTTCATTGTCTTAGACTACTTCCGAATGTATGTCTCCTTTACATACTGCATTTCATTTAACTTCCTTAATCTGTTTTGGGACAAGGCAAAAGATAGATAAATCACATACGTATTTTTAATTAATAAAGGGAGGTTATGCATTTGTGAATTATCCTCTCCCACTTGAGGATAGCAGCCCCGGCCATGGGGTCACTTCAGGGGGCAGGCTGGGAAGACAGTGGTCACTTATTGGCTTTGAAAAACTTTTCCGCCTCCCAAATACAAGCTGCATTACAATGGAACATGTCGTGGTCTTGCCAAACTAAATTATTAAATAAAAGCAAATGACATGAAACTACAATTTTCAAAAATTAATTCTTTCCCAGTTTATTTCTGCTCTGGTTCATTTTAATGCAGTGGGCTTTTCCCTTGTTTTTAACCAGAATTCAGGACATAAAATACTTTGAATCCAGCAGATTTCAGAAAATAAAACATCCAGTGGTGGGGAAGAAGATAAAAGGAGCTATTGCACTGAAAGTGGTGCAGGTGTGGATGAGGCAGGCCATCAAGCCGGTTGTATTGAGGACACCTGTATGCACACTGATCCCTGAGCCCTATCTCCAGATTTGTGACTTTGCTGGTTTATGGTGTATATCAGGTATTGGTCTTTTTCAAACACCTCCATCAGATGGCTCTAATGTCAATCCAGGGTTAAGAACATCTGTACTAACTGATATTTTGGAAAAGGGTGGGACACAGAAATCTCTGAACATACAGTGTAGTTTGCAGTGTAATTTCTTTACAGAATGATCTGCTCAGCCAATGGCCTGGCCAATTTAGCCTTCCAGAGGCAAAGTCTTGAACCTGAAATCAAAAATCTAGTTTCAGTATTGAGCTATTAAACTATCCACATCAGAATGCCATGTGGCATGTCTGGTCCCTCTTTGGGGCCATCCAGAAATAACTTTTCATAAAGAATTGGTTGGGGTTTCTCAGTGAGGCTCACCTGTATGTGAGTCATCTAAGGATAGTTACTGAAGAAGTAAGTCCCCAGACCTATAGAACCAGAATTTTTGGAAATGAAGCCTTTGAGTGTATTCTACAAGTGATTCTCATACTGTATTTATTTTTATTTTATTTTATTTTGAGAGAAGGTGTGCACAAGAGCAAGAGGAGGGGCACAGGAAGAGGGAGAGAAAGACTCTTAAGCAGGCTCCACACCCAGGCTGGAGCCCAACACAGGGCTTGTTCTCACGACCCTGAAATCATGACCTGAGGCAAAATCAAGAGTGGGACGCTTAACTGACTGAGCCATCCACGCACCCTGATTCTCATATATGTTAAAGTTTTAGAGCAATTACTGCAGTCACCTGTGCATTCATTCATTCAACAATATTCATTAAGCACCCATTAGGTGTCAAGGACTATGCTTGGGTATGGGTATGGGTATGGGTATGGGTATGGGTATGGGTATGGGTATGGATATGACATACAGTCATGGGTAAGGTAGCCTTGGTTCCTGACCTCACAGATTCTTCAATCTATTCTTTGGCTATTTTGTCTCTTCTTTCCTAGTTTCACAATATACATGTAGATACATTTGATTTGCCTACTTTCTGTTAGCTTTAGCATTCTTCATATACTAGTTAGAACCGTAGGTTTGATGGAGTTTCTGGCATGTTAAAAATGTAATCTCATTATTCACCAAGTCCCAAGTGATTGGGTCTGTCGAATGCCTATTCAATCACTCTTTCACTTCTTCGCTTGCTTAGTTTTTCACTTATTTATTAACCCATTTATCCATCCATCTATCCATCCACCCAGTCATCCATCCATCCGTTCATCCACCCATCCATCCATCTATCAGTGCTGGCAAAGTCTTCATGAGATAAAATCATACCTTACTTGATTAATTTCCAGTCAATTAAGTAAATGAAATAAAGTATATTTTCCTGATTATGAGGTTACACTAGATCTGTCTGCATTGAATCTATCGCTCTTGGATCTCATGTTACTTGACAACTCGATGATCACATTCCGGGGACAGAGATGCAAACCCCAACATGACTGTTTATTTTGGATAGAGTGTTTTCAGGGGCCCCTGATGGGAACATGCTGCTGAGAGCATCCGTTTCTGGGAAAACACAAGGCTTGCCTGCCGTCTCCAGTGTGATTGCCTTGCTTTTGCTTAATGATGATTCCACCATTCCTAACAACCCGTACCCTGCCCAGCTCTGCTAAGAATGTCAATTTCCTTGAAAACAAGGCTCAGGTTTTATAGCCACTTATGTCTCCTAACTCCTTCCGTTAATGGTATCGGTCCTAATGAGGATTAAACGGTCTGACTCCTGGCAATGAGAGCTGTAAGAACCTTAATGGTGCTGCAACCATTTCAAGCATGTCTTAGTTGCTAATGTTGCCATTTTTGTGATTGAGACACTTTTGCAATGTACAGTGTGGGGGCCTTTACCACAGTGAGCTTTCCAATGGGAAAGAGCTCGAACATACTTATACTAGGTATTTCCTAGTTCACATAGAACTTTTACAGTCATGATCTAAATTACAACAGCCTTGGGAGGAAAGTGGAACAGGGTCAGAGGGACAGGAAGAGGGGTCATATGTTTCTCAGAAGGCATGTGATTTTCGAAGGTCACACAAGAAAGAGAAAAGAGAAATGGTAAAGCAGACAATCCAGCTCACCCAAATTCAGGCAAGTGCTCGTTACCGCCTGGCCATTCACAGTGTGGTCCCTCGCCCTGCAGCAGTAGCATCATCTGGGAGCTTATTGGAAATGCAGAATCTCAGCTCTCACCCCGGATCTGCTGAATTGGAACCTACATTTCAACAAATAAGATCTGTAGGCCAGCTTATGTGTGTGAAAATGTGAAAAGCATTGGTTTAGCATATACTATTGTTTCCTATTGTCTGCCCTTGACATGATCACATCGGTGATAGTCATCTTTGAAAATCGGTGGAAAAAACCCACCCATATCTAATCCTTGAATTACTCTACTATGTGGGAAATGTTTTTTATAAGTAAGGATGTTTTAAAATACTTTAATGTATGGTAATATAGATTGAGTAAATTATGGTGCCTCCGTATACATTTTCGCTGTGATAGCAATGTTTTTAATAAAAGGTTTTAAATAACAAGGGTAAATGCATATATATAATAATTGAAAAACAGATTATATAAGTACATATAAAATAAATAGGAAAAGGCAGTTGAGGGAAATATGAAATTATTGTCATTATTCATAAAATTTTTCATTTTATTGATTTATTTTTTTAAAGATTTTATTTATTTATTCGACAGAGAGAGACAGACAGCAAGAGAGGGAATCACAAGCAGGGGGAGTGGGAGAGGAAGAAGCAGGCTTCCAGGGGAGCAGGGAGCCTGACGCAGGCCTCGATCCCAGAACGCCAAGATCACGCCCTGAGCCAAAGGCAGACGCTTAACGACTGAGCCACCCAGGCACCCCATAAATTTTTCATTTTAGGGAGCAGGGAGCCTGACGCAGGGCTCGATCCCAGAACGCCGAGATCACGCCCTGAGCCAAAGGCAGACGCTTAACGACTGAGCCACCCAGGCACCCCATAAATTTTTCATTTTAGAATCGTTTTAGATGTACCAAAAATTTGTGATGAGGGTTTCCATAGACGACACACCCAGTTTTCCTTAATATGAACATCTTGCATTAGTATGGTGCATTTGTGACGGTTAATGAAGCAATTACTGATACGTTAACTAAGGTTCACACTTTATTCAGATTCCCTTACTTACCTATGCCTTTTATGTGTCCCAGGATCACTTAGGATACCATATTGTGTCTAATTACTATTTCTCCTTAGGTTCCTCTTGACTATGACAGTTTCTCAGAATTTCCTTGTTTTTGATAATCTTGATATTTTTGAGAAGTATTATTCAGACCCTTCCTAAAATGCTGCTCAATTGAGAATTGTCTGATGTCTTTCTTATGATTAGACTGGTGTTATGTGTTTGGGGGAGGAAGACTATAGATGTAAAGTACCACTTTTCCTGCCATCATATCAAGACCACGTAATTGCTCTCAAGATGACTTATCTCTGTTGATGTTAATTTTGGTCACCTGACGGAGATAGTGTTTGTCAAGTTTCTGTGCTATAAGTTATTCTTTAAATCCGCCTTTCCATCCTGTAGCCTTTGGGTGAAAGGTTCTGTGCACAGCCCATACTAAAGAAATGGGGAGTCATGTTCCACCCCCTTGTGTGTGGGGCATCTACATAAATTATTTGGAATTCCTTGGCATGGAAGGTTTGTTTCTTTTCCCACATTGACTTATTTATTCAGTTATTTATTTGTATCGGTATGGATTCATCAATTTTCACTTCATATTTATAATTTTAATCCAATACTACTTTATTTTGTCACTCAAATTGTTGAAGCTTTGGCCATTGGGAGCTCTTTCCATTGGCCCCTGTGTCCCTTTGACATACCCCCATTATTGATATTTATTTTTAGCACTTCCTTACTTTCTGGCATTAAAGATGCCCCAAGTCGTCTTGTATATTTTCTGGTCTTGTCTTAGAATAATCCATTTTACCAATGATCCTTGTTTCCCTTAGTTAGAGAATGGCATTAGAAACCAACCTCTGTGAGCTCAGTGTGCTCATTGTCACTGGGGTGTCATTGAATCTAGGCTCTCTTGGGCAGAGCAGGGGGATGTAAGTATATATACTAAAACTGTGTATATACACATATCTATAAGTATTTCTGTATAAAACAACCTGTGTCTGTATTAAGCTAAACATGAATTCTTACTGATATCGCTAACTATAATCCATTACCACATAGATCATTCTGGCCTCCTCTCTTTGTTTCTGTGTAACCTTCCACTCAACAGTGAGAAACCTAGCTGCTACCATTCAGCGTGATTTACTTAAGGGTCCAAGTCCAGTTGTTGTATAATGGTATGAGAATTAATAAACCCTCTACCATGAAAATAAGCTTATTGATGAGAATGCAATATTTATGTACACTTCCATTTGCCTTTATTTTCTAGACTCTACTCAGTTCCGGAGTCACATAGGTCACCATCTTTCCCCCCATCCCCTTAGGCATGGTTATTTCATAAATTTATAAGATGGTTAGATTCTTTTATCACATTATGCATTTCATTCTGGGATCCTATGTGCTCCTAAGTGATATTTTTAAAATTTACGTATGTTAAGGTTCACACTGTGCTGTGAAGTTCTCTTGGTTTTGACAAATGCATAGGGTCATATATCCACCATTACAATATCATCTAGAAGAATTTCATCACTGTAAAATATCCTGTTCTTCATCCGCTCAATCCTACCCCTTTCATGCACTCCCTTGGCAAACACAGATTTTTTTTACTGTCTCTATGGTTTTGCTTCTTAAACAACATAATATAATTGGATTCATATAGTATATAGCCCTTTCAGACTGTCTTCTTTACCTAGTAACATGCATTTAGATTCATCTATGTATTTTTGTGGCTTGATCATTCATTTACTTTTAATGTTGACTAAGATTACATCATACAGATTTACCACAGTTTATTTTCCCACTGACCCATTAAAGGTCATACTAGTTTTTGGGTAACTGCACATATGCTATTTCCTATTAATTTATTTTTTATGTGGGCATGGGCCATAGTTTCTTGTATCTTTGCATGTGTCATTTTTTGTTGCTGGTGTTGAAGCCAGATATTTTGAATAATAAAATGTAGAAACTCTAGAATTCAGATACTCCGCCTCCCCATGGTTTATTGTAGCTGTTTGTTGTGGGTGGTTGTTTTTTTGTCTAGTGACTTTCTAAACTATTTTTGTAAATTCTGTATTATTTGTCATGTGTGGCCACTAAAGTCTGTATTCCATTTGCTTGCCAGTCAGTCAGTGTTTTGACAGAGTTTCCTTAAGCAACAGGAACCAAAAACCAAAAAAAAAGAAAAAAAACAAAAGAAAGAAAGAAAGGAAAAGAAAAGAAAAGAAAAGAAAAGAAAAGAAAAGAAAAGAAAAGAAAAGAAAAAAAAAAGGAAAGAGAAAGACACATTCTCAGTCTTTACAGAATGACTCGTTTTGGGGCACTCCCAATGCTTAAATGGCCCTTTTTCAACTCTGCCTCAGTCTTCACTCCCTGCTCATGCAGAGCCTGAAGGTCAGCTAGAGGTGAAAATGTAGGGTGTTCTGGGCTTTTTCTGAGCCTGTGTCTGGCCCAGACATGTGCTTGGCCTTCTGCATTACCTGGTATATGAGAGAGTTTTTCCAAAGTCCTCCCTCTCCCATGCATCTCCTTTCCCAGACTCTTCCTCCACAAGAATTCTGGTTTCTGCTACCCTACAGAGACCAGCCTTGCATTCTTACTTTTTCCAGCAATGACAAGCCCAATTCATCTTGCATGGCCCTGCATCTTATCTAAGGACGGTGGTTCCTTTCGTGGCCAGAGTTATTCATAATGCCTTCCCATTTTTCAGACCTAGTAGGAGTNTATGCTTTCCCATTTTTCAGACCTAGTAGGAGTTGATATGTGTCACATTTATTACAACACAGACCTTTTCATGCATCTTTTTTAGAACAACACAAATTAAAATGGAAAAATAAAGCTGGGGGAGATTATGGAGCAAGTATCTCTTTCATTAGTTTAATATTTAGGTAAGTCCCAACTGTGTGTAGACTTTTCCAACTTGGAGACAGAAGGAAGAATTGTATGGACCTGTGATATGTTACCCGATCATCGGGAGCGGATTGAGACACCCACCACCACCACCACCTCTCTGTTATACTCCAAACTCCACTTCTCCCAACTCCCACCAGCATCTGATCCTCTTCTTAACCTCCTCCCTGTGCATCTCTTTAATCTCCCCACCTCCATTGCATCTTCTGCCTTGTCTACTATCTGGCAGTGACCACAGAAAGGAATGGCCTTGGGGTCTCCAATTAGGGTTTTGCTGGCCTGTCTCTTTCTTGGTTGTATTTGTAGTACCTTGAGTCACTGTTTTAGTACTGAGGTATTCTCACCATCTTTTTTCCACATCACAGATGCTCCTGCCAGCTCTTATGCCATCCCCAAGGCCACTGTATTCACAAATGTAGGCATCTTAGCTGACCCAGTTGCCTCTGTCAACACTGTCTTTAATGCCATGTCCTTTCTCTCCCAAAGATGGTAGTGAGTTTTCCATTTCAGCCTTTGGGGAAAAAAAACTAAACTAAACTAATATATAGCCCCAACAGGGACACTCCAGATTCCTATAATTTCTTTCCTCCTTCTCAGCTTCTCTGCTAGTAAAGACAGCTTGGGATCTCCATTTTCTCATTACTACTTGAGGACATTTATATTATACCCTGACTAGAGTGGGGTTAGGAATGTGTAAGAAGTGAGTCACTTGAGTTTCCTTTTGTGTACTAGACCTAACTGTTATTCTTTTTTATTCCTATCTTGCTTAAAAGTGTGAACCTAGGGGCTCCTGGGCGGCGCAGTCAGTTAAGCGTCTGCCTTTAACTCAGGTCATGGTCTCAGGGTCCTGGGATTGAGCCCCACTTCAGGCTCCCTGCTCCGTGGCAAGTCTGTTTCTCCCACTTCCTTTGCCCATCCCCCCACTCATGCTCACTCTCTTGCTCTCTCTCTCTCTCAAATACATAAAATTTTTTTAAAAAGTGGTGACTTATTGAACCTCAGGTAGATTCCAGGCAAATGCTTTACTGGTGTTCTTTTCATAGATCACGTGCCACTATTTTTTTTTTTTTCCCCTCTTGAAGGCCAGCCCTCTAACACAGCAGAAGTCATGCCTGGCCCACGGGCTCAGCTTCTTTTTTTTTTTTTTTTAAGATTTTATTTATTTATTTGACAGAGATAGAGACAGCCAGTGAGAGAGAGAACGCAAGCAGGGGGAGTGGGAGAGGAAGAGGCAGGCTCTCAGCGGAGGAGCCTGATGTGGGGCTCGATCCCGGAATGCCGGGATCACGCCCTAAGCCAAAGGCAGACGCTTAACCGCTGTGCCGCCCAGGCGCCTCATGGGCTCAGCTTCTGAAGACAGGTAGAGATTTCTCTACGTGGACTAGTTAGTCCTGAGTTGCTGGACTAGAATCGTTCNTTGCTGGACTAGAATCGTTCTCACAGCATTGAGTGCAGGTCTTCTGTGATATCTTTATGTTCACCCTTGCTTTCCAAAAACCTGTTCTCCGCACAGCGGTTAGAATAATCTTTGTAAAATATCACATCACATCATTCCTCTATTTAAACACCTCTACTAGGTTCTCTTTTAATTCAAGGAAAAACTAACGTCTTCGTCATGACCTACAAAGTCCTGCATAATCCTGCCCCCATTAACTCTTTGAAATTACCTCCAACTATTCTTACTATGTTCACTTCACTCCATACTGTTCCTTGACCATGCTAAGCATACCCTTATATTTGGTATTTCCTTCTTCTAGGAACACTCTTCTCCTGTTTATCCACATAGCTCATTCCTTCACATCCTTTTGGTCTTTGCTTAAATGTTCCCTTAATATAGAAGCCTTTCATTACCACTCTGTACGAAGTAGGGACCACATTGTTTCTTCAATGAATGATGAGGTTAAAGAACTTGTCTGTTTTGATCACTGCAGGATCTTCAGAGCCTAGCATATAGTAGACACTCAATGTATATTTGTTTAATGTGTATATGAATGAATGGATGAATGCAAGTATAAATGAATTAATGCATGGATGCATGAATGGTTCCCTCCACCTGGCTCAGTACTTATTGAGAGGTGCTTCTGTCTTACTCATTTCTGTACCTGCTAATGTAGGGAAGGCAGTATGACTGCTGAATGTCACCTAGCAAGAGCCACCCAAACAGGATTAGGGGGAAAAAAAAGAGCTACCCCCATTGACTTCCAGCTTAAGGCCTAGGGAATAACTTTCTACATTAAAAAAAGAAAATGTGATATTTTAATATTTACATGTGCTGAAATTAGAATCTTAACACTAAAGGTGCTGGCCAGATGTCCAGACAAGCTATCTCTGGGCTAGGCCTGGGTGTGACCCTCATGACCCAGGGTCCTGCCACAGCATTATTAATTCAGAAATAATGTCAGGGCACTTAGAGGTAAGTGAACACTTAGAAATAATTCACACTGACTAAAATCACAAGAGATCAAAGTAGAATTCATATTAATTTACAAAGATGTATTTGCAGGTTGTACCTTGCAAATAATCAGAATATATACATCAGTAATTCTAAGTAATCCACATCATATTTTGCAGTTATTCCATTGTGAACAGAAATTAGATAAAAAAATGATGATAAGATATCTTGCCTCTCAAGGTAGTGGACACCTCTTGAACTCTCCCTGGTGTCCAGAATGTGCTTAATGCTATATATATATTGTCTCTTTTCTTGGACCATACTGAATCAATGTTGACAAAGTGTTGTTCTTCCGTTATTCTTCCTGGATGCAGAAATACCCTCCCCCCCCTTTTTTTAACATACATAACATCAGATTTAATAGTACCATTGACCAAGCTACAGAATTCTTTTACATCCTGCCAAACCTTGACTGCATTTCTAAGCACGTCTATTCTTGCTGTGGAATTGAGATAAATCTGTCATAAAGAAAATTACTTGAGATGACTAATCTCATGAATTTGGTGAGTTGACCTCTCAGGGGACAACTAAGTCTCCTCTTTTAAGACCCTGATCCTTGGCCACACATTGTTTAGTTACCTTGATTCTCTCCCTGAATCCATATTTCCATAATGTCTACCAACTGACCCAATTATATGGCAATTCATGAATAGTTCCTGATGATATAACCATTTTAATATGCTCATTAACCACCATAATGATTTCAAAATCACGTCCTGGGTTCCTACTCAAAATCAAGGTGTATACTCATGCCCTTCAGAAGTCTACTGCATAGAGTCACCGTAGATTATATCCTGTAAAGGGATCAAGCAAAAATCAACGCAAAAATAACTTGAATACTGGCCCTGAAACAGACCTTACTTTCTTCGGTAAATGACTACCTGGAAAATTCTGTGTTTCTTTTGGACCTTTGACATTAATAGTGCATTGCACTTGGGTGACACTTTGAATCAATTTATTTAATTATTTGCACTTTCCTTAACTTACTTTCTCCCCCCGCAATGAAAACTGTCATCTGTATATGACCAGGGAGAACCATCAGTGTATAGTATGGAAAAAAAAATTTCAGTCAAATTTCAAGTCAATAAGACCTGGGGTACGCATATTGCATTGTCTTTTACTGATTATTTGAACTTACTCAAGTGAATTAGACCCTCTAAATCTTAGTTTCCATACCTTTAAAATGTAGCACAGAAGCTTGTCCCTCGCAGAATTGTTGGAAGGATCAAGGGAGATGTTTAATGCACAGGGCCCGGTGCCTTGCCCCCAATGGATTCCCCATAGATGCTATTTTTTTCTGGTCTCCTCCCCCTATTTAGTGTGCCATGCATATGTGACCATGAGCACTCCCCCAGGTAGGTATACATGGTTGCAGAATGACAAAGCATAATGTTTACGATGTACTCATTGTTCTAGAAGTCCGCTCACCAATATGGCAGGGATTCTTCCTGGGAATCAGATGTGATTGTATCCCAGTGCCTCCCACAGCTCTTCACTCCTCTCTGTCCTGCAGCACCCACTGAATTCTCCCAGTCTCAGAATTAGCTGCTTACCTCCCTGTCTTCCTCATGAGACTGCCTCTCCCCCACCCCCAGCTGGAGAGCTGTGTTTTTCATTTCTGTCTCCTGCACAGCCCACAGTGCGATACCTGGAATATAGCAGCTGTTAATAAAGGGTAATCAGGTAGGACTAAGGCCAGAATTGGCCAGCTGTTTCATTGGCTTTCAGGCTCAGAGATTCAGTCCTCTTCAGCCATTATCAATTTGTCGATATCTCAGTCTGATGGGTTTCTAATTCAAAAAACTTTCTCCTGAGTGCCAGAAACTCTGTTACCTCATTTCATCCTTACCCCAACCCTGGGGGGTAGGTACTGCTCCCGATCCGCAGATGAGGAAACAAACTCCAAGACTTTACATGGCATATCCCCAGCCAAGTCATTCTTCTGGAGTAGAATTGGGATCAAGGCTGATCAGCCTAACCCCCACCACAATAAACCTTACAGTGAGGCGTTACCATTGAATAAAACCTATCATGTCGATAAGTATCTCTGCTTTTTGCCTGGCACCGTGCTCAGTGACACACATTATTTTCTCATCCGATTCACTAGATCATAAGGTTCTAAGAGGGCAGGGATCTTGTGTCTGTCTTGTTCTCTGTTGTATCCCTAGCACCTGACACATTGCCAGACATAGAGTAGCTGCCAGTGACTATACGTAGAATGAATGAAACATTATGTCTCATGTCTCTGAGACATGCTGTTATTATGTCCATTTATTATCAAATAAATAACTGGAAACTGAGAGAACTAAGTAACTTATCCATAGCCACACAGTTGTGAGTAGATCTAATATTTTAAATGATGTCTGTTTGACCAAGTACTTAACCTCTCTGTTATCCTGCCTAAAGAAAGACAGGTAAATATTTATTAGCAAAAAAATAAATTTCTTTCTTTAAAAGGCGGCATTGTCATTCTCCATCTGCTCTTAGTATGGCAACAAATTCTTTAGCAGACAAAAGAACTAATGGGTCATAAAATACTTCTCAGTCCTGGCCCCTCACCTTCCTTTGTTTGTATATTGCTACTTTCAAAATCATTAAGCCTGTGACTGTTCATGGGGTAATTCTGGGCAGATGACAATTGCCTCTGAGTCAAAAGCTGTATCCCAACAGCTTAAATATAACAATGGTGGGTTCTTTTCAAAGGGTACATTTTCCCTCACAGCTGCCAGCTCTGCTTTCTATACAAACCTAAAAATAATGATCTTTCCATTATGGGAGCACTAGTATTGTTGCTTTCCCTCTTAGCTTATATTAGTGCTTAAATTATACACTCCTAGTCTCCAGGGGCTTAAACTTGGCCAGGAAACTTTTCCCGAGGCCAAATAGTAGAGTTAGCTCTGAGCATGAGGCTTGTACCGCAGACTCCCACAGTGCCTGGGGCAGAAATACAGTACCAAAATTTGCTCCAGATATCATTGTTTGTCTGCTCTAAAGGTCACCAATAGTCTTTGTAGGCAACCCCAGCACACTTTATAATGGCGGAACCTCGCCTCTTTCTGTCTGCCGTACCCATTAAAACAAAGCACANATCTTAAAAAAAAAAAAAAAAGCACAAAGGGGACTTCTCCTCATTTGGCAAGGTTGCAAAGGAAATTTTTATTCAAATGCTTGAATGTAGGAGTATCATTAAAGATAACAGGTACCCTAGTACTTTTTTTCCCCCCAAAAAACTTGAAAGCAAGCTTGTTGTAGTGAGGTCTGATTCTTGGGAGGACAGGGGGATTGAGGGCTTGGATCATGGTGGTTTGGTGAGCTAACCAGCTATAAGACAATGGGTTATGGAGTGGAAGGTGAAAAAGGGAGGGGAATGTAGGGTAGTGGAGCAGTGGGGAGGGGAGAAAGGAAACTGTAGCTTAAGGGACTAGGAGAAGGGCTGGAGAAAGATACTCTGACAATCTAGAAAGTTGTCTCCAAATGATCTTTTGTCACACAATTCTCAGGTCCTGTGATCTAGAGCTAATATAGAGTAATAATGATTTTTTTTCTGTAAAAATTACAGGGGGAAATGGTGGATTTATTTTCTTTGTTCCCTTCCTTTATTTTTTCCCTTAAACATTTGCACCTGCCATTGCCTGTCTACTGGTAGTACTGTATCATTGTGTAATTACACATTTAGGAAGGAGCTGTCGAACATTTTGTCACTGTGGCGTCTATCAGTCTGCACACACAGATCTTGACTTTTATGGTCAGTTAATGTCCCCTTAGCCTAACTCCCTGTTTATGAAAATCAATGGAGGGATTCTGTAATTCATTTCATAGAGATGACAGGATTAATGGAGAATGCTGGAACCATACTTAGGAATGAGCACCAAACACTGTATAATATACTGTTAAGTAAAGCATGACTATATACAACATGCTACTGATGGCATTCTGGGGATTTCTAATACTAATTTCTAATCCCTTTTTATCACAGAATTGCTTAAAACAGAAGTCTGAAGATTGATATCCTTAGGTTATCCATCTTCTAAGGATTCCCTTCTGTATATTCCAGGTGATCCTCGTCCACGTTAGTTGGTGCTGCAAAGGTTGACTTCTTCAATCAACCTTTATTTTTTTAGCCCTCTACTGTTATTGCAGGATTTCTCTGCCTTTAGTGCCTGCCATTCTTGCTCATGCCACTTTGAAGAATGAAGAGGTAGACCAGACAAAGAGTGTTGGGCAGTAAAGCAGAGTTTATTGAGCAATTGTACAAAGCTACCAGAGAGGGAGGGGACCTGAAAGGGTTGCCATCAGAATTTCTAAGTTTAAGGGTTTTTATGAGCTCTTTTGCAGAACTATCTTAAGCAATCAGGGTGTGCTGAGTTGTGCCAATCAGGACTTTAGTCACGTATCTACCTATGAGGCTAATGTCTACATGCTCCTGGTCTTTCTTGGCTGACATCTGGGGGCTTATATCTTAACTGCCCCTTGCCCGTGATAGTGACAAATGCTTTGTGGTTAATTGCCTTATTTTAGGACATTTTGCAGAAGTCATTTCTGCAAAGGTGGCAGAGAAGACTGCTAGTGCAATCCTGTCTAAGCTGTTAAAACAGCGGTTTTATTTTAGCTGTCCTGACTCCATATTTTCTTGTTGGGGACCCCAGCCGCGACTACCTAACTGTCCAACTAACTCCTAACACTCCACTCTGCAGACGAGACTCTGCTGCCACCAAGTCATCTTGAGAAAGGTCTGGTCTCTCTTGTTTCAGTCTTAAGGATTTCTTTCTCACAGATGAGAACTCTGGATTCTCAGGTCTCTGGGTTCTTCTTTTAGCAACAACTCCAAAACTTTAAAGAGTAATTTTAAGATTGGATCCAATCCAGAAATATATCTTTCATTGGAAACACGTATGGGCACATGAGATTCTTTTGACCCTTAAATAACCCTTCCCACTGCAACCTCTCAAGATAGTCTTGTTTAAGTATTCCATGTCCATTTTCCTATGGCCTCCTTAAAAAAAAAAAAAATCCAAATAAATGCTCAATAAGGAAAAAAAAATATTAATGTAAAGACTGAGAAACTGTTAATTAGGATACATCGGCAGCTTTCCCCCCTTTTTAATGAATGCATTGTAGGCAAAGAGCACACATCATGGTTTCTTGCAGGGAATATTCTTAGTTTATGTGAAGGCATAGCTATGTAACATGTCTCAGTGTTCCCTAAAGACTGCCATGCGTTCCAGATTTTCTACGTCTTGGACGGCTTGGAGAATCATAGGTTTATGTTCTATTTTTTAAGACTGAAAATTACAAAATTTGAATTCTGCTCCTGGGTGTTTTGTTTACTTGTTTTAAGACCTTATATAAGCCCTCTGTCCTCTCCTAACTAGTTTTCCTAGGCTATGCAATGGGAGAGGCATATGGGAAGGTAGCCTCCCAGGCTGCCAGGCCGTGCTTTTATAGTAGAAGCTCTACCTCTGCTGTTACCGTCACTGCTGTTACTGTTACTAATACTACCACCACTGCTGCCAGCCAGTGTCACTACTAGTGTGACCATTGCTGCTGCTACTGTTTCTACTCCTCCCAGCACCCGTGTAGCTACCTCTTATTTGCATACAGGTTTCACTTAGAAAGAGGATTCCTGGAGCGCCTGGGTGGCACAGTGGTTAAGCGTCTGCCTTCGGCTCAGGGCGTGATCCCCGCATTATGGGATCGAGCCCCACATCAGGCTCCTCTGCTATGAAGCCTGCTTTCCTCTCCCACTCCCCCTGCTTGTGTTCCTCTCTCGCTGGCTGTCTCTATCTCTGTCAAATAAATAAATAAAATCTTAAAAAAAAAAAAAGAAAGAAAGAAAGAGGGTTCCTCTATATTTTCTGGTTTAAAACCTCAAATCAGATGCAGCATGAGTCCTGAGGGAAGAGGTGAGCCGTTTCATAAGTGAAAGATGCTGCATTTTCTTATCAGTAACATTTTTATTCCTCAATCAGCCGTCACCTCAAGAAACTTTCCTTTGACTGAGTCAGCCCCTAAATTCCTACAGCTTTGTTCATCTTGATTAAAAATAAAGTTAATTTGATTCTGTTGGATTTCTGTGGGTCCAACAGTGAGAGAATTGACCGAATTCTGGCTACAGCCACTCCAGCAAAATAGCATGTTATTTTAAAATTTTATTGTTGTTTTACCAAATTCAAATATTTTTACCTGGAAATTGTTATATTTGAATATTTCCTCTGGGGGACAGATTTGATTGATGTTATTTGCCCTCTTGAGTATTAATGGAAATTTCCCCATGATTCCCCCCATTCATCAGAGACTGATGACAGGCTTAGCAACTAAGTTTCTATGGTGCCCTATTTCCCACAGTAGCCTATGCCCCAGTGTCATTAGGAAGTAAAATGACTCTCATTTATGTTGAGATCCAGATTTATCTTAAGCAAAAGTCTCTGGTATATTAGGGGTTTTATTTAGGATCATATAATCATTTAAAACTCTAGTGTATTTATTTTTTTATTCCAGCCATAGTTCTTACGGAAGTCATTAAAAATGTTAATAACAGTAATTAAACATATTTTTGGTTCTGAAGCAGGGATGCGTTAGGCTCATAGAACCTCAAGCAAATTTATTAGCCTTATGGATACCTATTGGCAACATGGAAGCAGGCCATGTGTAGTTTAACCCTGACTCAAAGGAGTATACTTTTCTAAAGTCCAAAATCCTTGGTCCCAGTGTAAGATCTGCATAACATTTCTTTGATTTTGTCTTTCTTCCAACACATAGCAATTCCAATTTTGTGGCAAGAAGTTGGACCATTCCTGAGATGGGTAGGAGAGATATAATGCAACCTTCATTCATAATTTGAAGATCTCTGTCCTCAGTGATCTGATCTTTTTATTGTGACATAATTAATTCAGGAATCTTGTAACATACAGTACAGAAATTGACCTGTAAGCACTGAAATACTTTAAGATGAACTCAGACATTCCTGAGACCTCCCCACCCCCACCCCCCACCCCCAGGATGATGATGATTGCATCCCTTTTATTCAACACACTTCCCACAGGCCAGCAACACTTGAACAAACAACTGTTTCAGTTGCATTATTCTTCCATATCAAAATGGGAAAAGGAAAAGACATACCATTCCAAGACAAAAGAGAATTGCAATTATCATTGGTGATGCTTTCACCAACCACGAAATGGGAGAAATGAAACAATATACCAGATCCTGACCTGGAGATCAATAGGACAAAGATACTTGTCTAGTCAAGTTAGCCTGTGACCTCCCCTCACATAGGTAAGAATCCAGGGTAGTTTGCACCAGTTTCACAAATGTCTCCTTTATAAGCCTGCCTTGTCAAAAATCACTAATATTATAAGATCTTTGTGAGAAAAGAGAATGGACAACTGCAGTGGATGTCACATAGAAAAGGCTGGAAAAGTAACTGCTCTCCTGAACAATTACCATGTTCAGGTCCTCCTGAAGACTATTCTCACTACAGAAGGAAGGAAGCAGCACTCCTTTCTCCTTCTTGGGAAGTAGCCACATGGTCTTGCATGGCATTTGGCCCATCAGGTTTTTCGATTTGTGCACGAGGGAAGTTATGGCAAGAAGGCTTTGTTGATGGCTCATGGTAGGTTGGAGAGGAGGAGTAGAGGGAAGACAGTAAAATGAAACCTTCCCACAGCTGTGAGTAAGCTCTGATTCTGGCAAAGCTGTGGAGGGCTTGACAGAGCTTTTCAGAAATGAAACATGTGAATTTTACGTGAACACCTGGAGTTGTCTCTGTTCCATGTGTCGCAGGGAGAAATCTCGTGCGCATGGTTTCTTCACATGTTCATCCAATACTGTAATCACATGAGGCTGACATAGCTCTGCGGTCTACTCCAAGACTCCACCTGAAAGGAGGGGGTTAAGGACTCTGATAGGATTATAAACAGATGTCTCCTAAGACCTCACAGTGTGGTAATAGCAAATTTAGTTTTGGGGAGGGAAATTGAGACTCCCAGTTCAGTGTCTTGGTTCAGGGTCCTTCTGCTTGATTCTCTACAATAGAGTTGTGTTTTTTCTTAATAAGCTCCACCCCCTTTCCCTCCCCAGTGAACACTGGGCTCCCTTGGGTACTTTCCTGATACAAGAATCATTCTCTCTTACATGCTTCTCTTTTTTAAAATGTCAAATAAGAATATTGAGCATCTAGAGTCCCTAACATCTTTAGAGTCAAATGTGGAATTAACAGAGTATAGACTAGTACAAAAAAACAGATGCAAATACTAATAAAGGTTCTATCCATCTGTGTTATTTTTATATGTGTAATTTTTAGAGGAAAGTCTGCCTCATCCTCATCAGTGCCTATCTCCAAAGAGCCCTCACCTCAGACCTACTGAGCCAGAATTTCTTGGTGTAGGTCCTTCCTATTTAAGAAGTCTCCCCAGTGATTTTTACAGCCCCTGTTTATTCCTGCCATGGAAGTTGCCCTAGGTTCTCCTTGAAGTTCCTGGGTTGGGGAAGGAGAGGAAAGGCCATTTTTCTCTGTGCGTGTGTGTGTGTGTGAGTGTGTGTGTGTGTGTATCACAGGTGATATAATTAGATAAGGAACGAATTCATTAGAGGCCTCGGATTCAGTTCATTAATTGCAAGATAATAATCACTACCGTGTTTGTAAGCTTCCAAGGCTGGGAATTAGCTCTCCCTTTCTCCATCTTCCCAGCATGTGGCAGAGTGCCTGGCAGAGTAGGCAATCAACCATGTGGAGCCCAAAGGAACCAAATCTGATTTCATCATCTCTTGCAAATGTAACCACGGATGCTTTCAATGGTGGAAAAATAAGAGTTAATAAGGCAATTCTTGATAAGTGCAAAAAATACCAAATTACATAGAATCTGATGACAATGATGATATCAATGACAGTAAATTAATCTAACATTCATCATATGCTAATGTCCAAAATCACTTAGTTAATTAATTAAACTTAGTTAATATATTTAGTGCCTACTATGCTCCAGGAAACATTCTGGGCATTTGGAATAATCATTAAACAAAGCAAAAAGCTCTGCCCTCGTGGATCACATATTCTTCATGGTGGTGGAGAAATAAATAAGCATAGGGATGCCTGGGTGGCACAGTCAGTTAAGTGCCCAACTTTTGGTTTTGGCTCAGGTCATGATCTCAGGGTTGGGAGATCAAGCCCCACATCTAGCTCTGTGGTCAGCATGGAGTCTGCCTAAGACTCTCTCTCCCTCTGCCCTTGCCCTCAGCCCTCTCTCTTCCTCTCTCCCAAATAAATAAATACATCTTTTAAAAAAGAGAAATAAATAAGCATAAAAAAATAAGTAAGTGTATTATATGGTATGTTGGAAGGTGATAAGTGTCACAGTAAAAAGAAGTTGAGCTGGGTGTGAGGGATCAATTGCAGAAGGAGGTAGTTGCCAGTATTAAACAGGGAGCTAAGTGTCTTATTTTTACTCACCAAATGATATGGGTATTGTCGTTATTATCCCTATTTTAGAGGAGAGGTTGAGGTTTATACAGGTCTGTGAGTTTTCCCACAACCATACTCTTGGAGACAGAGCTGGTTGGAAACCCGAGGTAGCCTTGCTCCACAGCCTGGACTTCTGAGTTCCAATTTACATTTTCTTTCCCATTGGCAAATGATGTATATACCATTTGCATTTAGGGTCAGCTGCTGTGGTCTTCTGGGAGCTCCAGGGCGGGAGTAAGCAATTCCAACTTTCATAATCCCATGCTTAATTACCTGGTGGGCACCAGGAGCCCTCAGTCACCCGCAGAGTTTTCTGTTCAAGCAAGACACATGATTCTAATAAAGAATCAATAATGGAAAGGCCGTTGCATATTTTCTTACTTGCTGCAATGGGGAGGGGCTCACTGGGGGTAACACACTAGAGTAGAAGACAAGGGGAACACGAAGAGGATTACATGTTTATTTTTAGTTTCAATTAATAATTTTTGCTGAGCTATCAAGTTTGGGGAGACTTTTTAAAAACTTGTAGCATAATTACTTTCTAATTGCTGGAGATGAGTAGACGTCTGAGTGCAATCTTCCTGTATTTTTTTTTAATTGCCAAATTATTGAACATTGTTTTATACACTCTGACACTTCTGTTATTACCTGAGAGAAAGAAAGAAAATGGTCTTAGGATCATGGATTATTTGTGTGAAAGGAGACCTCAGAGATTGCCTTGCCCAAATTCCTCATTTTAGAGATGATGAGATTTAGAGGCAAGTGCCATACCTGAGATCCCTCAGACCGTGTCAAAGGAGAGACACCACATTTAGAAAATCATAGATTATTAGCCTTGGGAATCCTCTGTTGCTTTCATCTCATTCTCTAGGTAGGGAAAATGAATCCCAGTGCAAGCTCATTATCTTTCTCATTGGAATCGTTCTCTCTCCAACACACCCGCTATACAATTCACTGACATTCTGTTAATGCAAATATAAACATGTCATTCACTTAAAACACTTCAGTGATTCTCTGTCTTCAGAATAAAGTTGAATTTTGTTTTTTGTTTTTTGTCTTTTACTTGCATTTGCAGATACATCTCTCTCGACACTATCCTGTTTTTGTTCTACCACTGCACACCCTCCTCTTCTGTGCTTGCCCCCCACCTAGAAGGTTTTATTTCAGGCATGCCCGTTCTGCCCCTCACTTTTTTTCTGGACAGGCATCCCTTCTCTGTACCTATATCTTTAAGTTTGTACGTGCATGCCACTAATACTTTATTTATGTCCGTCTTTTCCATCCTGGAAGCACATTCAAGGCAGAGACTGTGATTTTATCAATCTTTGTCTATTCATCCTTTGGTGGTACCATAACTTGCACATAGATAACCCAGAGTGAATACATATTGAAAAAATACATGAGTGAATGAATAACGGAATGACTTGTGAATTGATAAACACTATGGACCTCTAACAATATTTCCAAAAGTATTTTTGAAGAAGAAAACAAAAATAAAAATAGAATTTTGGCCTCTTATTAAGAAGTCTAAAGTAAAGTATCTCCTAAAATTTCATAAAATAGATGTAGAATTATAGATGAATGATAAAAAAAAATTTGCAAAGACACTTTGTTGCTGTTTTTCTCCAAGCCTCGTTTTCTCCCTGTATAAATCTTAGTTCAGTCGATCCCAATGTTCCATACAGTTGTGACAAACTTTATGAAACTGTGCACATTGTGTTCTGAATCCTTCATTCATTTTTTTAGACAGTAATTGAACTTCTGCTAAATTTGTCAATATGCTCCAGAGAAGGACGAACAGATGAATAAAATTATAGGAGCTCATAGTCTAGAAAGAGAGTTAAGCACACAGATTTAGTTTATATCCAAAAATACTATAACTGATGGTCAAATGGATATGCAAAGAGCCAAGAGAGTTCAGAAGAAGTATAAGATTATTTCTATTTTGGGAAACTAGGAAGACTTTATGAAAAAGAATCATTTGAGTGGAACCTTGCAGACTATTGACAGGAAAAGAGTTCATAGATCATGTTAATAGCAGAAATTCTCAAAGACGTCTTGGATTTTTCTTGGAACTAGATAATACATGAACTCTCCTTGGAGCTAGTCTTATTATTTTACTAGAAATATTTGATGACCTCAGGAGTAATAAAGATAAGTATTGTTTAACCTGAGTTGTCAGTCTTTCAAAAGATTATTTTAGAATTAAGGAGGTCACCAGGTGCTACCAAGTTAAATCTGCTTTGGATGGCAAGACCCGAACGGTAACTTAGAAATAATAAAACCATTGACTGTAGTCTCTTCATTCATTGAATAAATATTTACTAAGGACATATCGTGGGGAAAAGTTACACTATTTTGCTGAATATGAAGATGAAAAACAATCGCCTCTGTTCTTAAGAGCTTAAAGTCTAGTAAGGAGTTAGCATGGAAACAAACAATACTAAGGTCGTTACATAATTATTTTTCTAAAGGTATGCATACTTGGAGGTCTTTGAAGGCTCACCAGAGTAGGTGTTAGCTAAGCTGATCCTTGGGAGATGAGTAGGTGTTTGCCAGGTATTCTGGAGCAGAAACTGATAGAGATGACATTTTAACAGGCACAGAAACAGGGAGAACACAGTGAGTTACTGGACTGAATACTTTTACAGATTCAAATAATCTTTATTTGCTTATTGGCAATAGCCTCTTGTGTTTTCTCTTTAATGGCTGGTTTAATGTTTGTAGTGGTTATCTTTTATCTTAAGGAAGTATTCTTCCATTTTCCCTCCCTAGCCTTTGTGTTATGACTGTTTACATTTTACTGCTATATGTTTATTTTTTTTAATTTAAATTCCATGTAGTTAACATCTAGTGTATTATTAGTTTCATGGGAAGAATTTAGTGATTCGTCAGTTGCATATAACACCCAGTGTTCATTACATCAAGTGTCCTCCTTAATGCCCATCACCCAATTACCTCATCCCCCACCCACCACCCCTCCGGCAACCCTCAGTTTGTTCCCTGCGGTTAAGAGTCTCTTATGGTTTGTCTCCCTCTCTGTGGAAGGAAAAATAAAATAAGATAAAAACTGCTATATATTTATAAGCCACATACTATTTTTTTTAAATTTGCTTCAAAAAATTAAACACTTTAAAGAGATTTTAAAAAATAAGTGAAAACATCTTTTATATGTACCTATATAGTCACCATTTTAGGAGTTCTTTCATCCCTTTATATGGTTTCCCATTTCCATCTGGTGTATTTCTTCTGTTTGAAGAAATACCTTTAACGTTTCATTACAGCAGATCCACTGTTGATGGACGATGGCAAATTTTGTCTGAAAGTGGCTTCATTTTGCCTTCATTTTTGGAAGATATATTCACCTGATCTAGCATTCTTGGTTGACACACCCTCCCTCCCCTGCACTCACAAGTAATTTCCCGGCATTACTCCATTGTTTTCTAGCTTGCACCGTTTGCGTTTCCATTCTTATTTTTTTTTTATTTTAATGTTTTTTTTTATTAAATTATGTTAGTCACCATACAGTACATCCCTGGTTTCTGATGTAAAGTTCGATGATTCATTAGTTGCGTATAACCCCCAGTGCAACCATGCAACACGTGCCCTCCTTACTACCCATCACCAGTCCATCCCATTCCCCCACCCCCCTCCTCTCTGAAGCTCAGTTTGTTTCTCATAGTCCATAGTCTCTCATGCTTCATTCCCCCTTCTGATTACCACCCCCTTTCTTTATCCCTTTCTTCCCCTACCAATCTTCCTAGTTCTTATGTTCCACAGATGAGAGAAGTCATATGATAATTGTCTTTCTCTGCTTGACTTATTTCACTTAGCATTCTTATTTTTGTTCTCTAGATGCAGTGCCCTTTTCCCCCTCTCTGTGGATGCTTTAAGACTTTTTATCTTTAAGAAATTTGAATACAGTGGCCTTGGTGTAATAGTCTTTGTGATTTTTATATTTGTGGTTTGTGCAACTTCTTAAAGCTGTAGTTTAAAAGTACTAGTCAAATTTGGAAAAATTTTAGTCACTATTTCTTTAAATATGATCCTCCTCCCTTTCAGGGACTGCAATTACATGTATATTATACCCCTTGAAGTAGTCCAGCTCTGTTGTTGCTATGTGGTTACAGTATTTTTTCTCTTTTCATTTTGGATACTATCTATGACTGTATCTTCAAGTTCATTAACCTCTTCTTCAGTGTTTGTCTGATGTTAACTTCAAATACTGTATATATTTTTACCACTAGAAATTCAATTTGGGGTCTTCTTTTTATCTCTTCCACTTCTTTCTTAATATGTGTGTATTCTTTACCTTCTTGAACATATGGTATATATTTATTATACCTGTTTTAATGACTTTACTATTTCTGTCATCTGTGTAATCCCTAACTCTGTTCCTGTGATTTGGTTTTGTTCTTCATTATGAATATTTTTTCTGCTTCTTTGCATGTCTGTTAATTTTTTGGTGGAAGAATAGCACTGTGAATTTTACTTTATCTGGTGCTGGATATTTTTGTATTTCTTTAAATATATTTAAGCTTTGTTCTGGGATACAGATAATTTGCTTGAAAACAGTTTCATACTTTCAAGGTTTGCTTTTCAGCTTTGTTAAGCATGTTCAGAGCATGACTAAGGCAGTATTCTTTCTGTGCCACAGGTATTCTCAAGGTTTTGTTTTGTTTTGTTTTATTATTATTATTATTTTTTACTCTGGCTGATGAAAGAACAACCTATTTCTAGCCCTGTGTGAACTCTGGTGTTTGTTACAACTGTTCTTTCCAGGTGGTTCTTTCCTCAGCCTCTGGACATGTCCTCACATGCATGCACTGATCAGTAACCAGATGGAGAGTTTAGGAGGACCCTCTGTATGTTTACAGAGATCTCTTTGTACAGCCCTTCTCTCCATGCATTCATTTCCTCTTTAGTACTCTTGAACATTGCCTTGTAAATCCTATCTGTCTTGGTCTCTCCAAACTCTCAATTCTCACTCCTTTTCCCAGAGAGGTCAAGCTTCTTTTGCTTTCACTCTTCCTTCACTTTGGCCTGGAAACCCTCTGAGTAATAAGCTTCAGGCAGTTGTAGAGCTTACCTCATTTGTTTTCCTACTCTCAGTGGTCACTTTTCTGAGCTACCTTTCATCCAGTGTCTAAACAATAGACACACACTGTTAGATGATAGGTAGACTTAGTCCTTGCTTTCACTGAATTGATCCCTTCTCAACAAGAACAATATAAAAACAAATGACAAGAGAATGGGATACATAAATAAGTTGAGCACAATTACCTGTTAAAATTTATGTCTATTCCACACATTTAGGGATCAAACCATATAATGTATGGATATCTCCAAATGTACTGCCTGGTATAGCCTAGTTGCTCAATAAATGACCAAAGTATTGCATTGAGAGGTAGTAAGGTTGAGAGCATCACTATTGAATGAAGGGCATTAGTAAAAGTCTGTGTCTTTGTGGGGTATGTGGTAATCAACAAATTCGAAGCATTGTATATACATTAAGTAACAATTTAGCTGACTTGGCAAGAGCTTGGCATTTGATCTTGGAAATTTTTCAATGACAGATAAGCTCTTTGGCAAAAAGTCATTTTGTATACCGCATACCTACCTGTATCTCTCTCACACACACACACACACACACACAAATTTTGCCACTTGTCCTTTGCTTGATAACTTTTACAAAGTAGCTTTGATCAATCTCTAACCAGAAGTGTCAGCAGTGAATAATGCCATGAGAGTCATATTAAGCATATCCTGCACAAGTATATCCGGAGCAAAGATAAAGTGTCGACAAGATGACTGAGTTCCACTTGCAAAATTGATTATTTTACTTCCCAACTCTCAAGCCTTTAATTGAAATGGATAGATTTGATGGAGCACCCTTGGCCTTGGCCATGGTGTCTGGCAGAGCCTGAAAACTAACACCCTGACTTCTGAGGGCACCGAGCCAAAGGTTTCTATAGGTCAGTTCTCCCTCCCCACTCTGTCCCATTGATGAGGATAGGATCAATGGGAAATTGGCCAGGTCGCCACTCTGACGCCTTCCATTCTCAGTGCAGGGGAATAGAGCTTACGTTACCACAACAGCAGGGAATAAAATTAGATTTTAGTGCACAGTCAAATGTTCAGCCACCCATCAAAATCACTCCCACTTGGGGAAAAATATCCTTGCTGAAAAAAAGAAAAATCTGGGAATTATTCCTCCAAGATAATTAACTGGTTCCACTCTGGCTAAATTGGAAACAGTGAGTGAGTGCTCCTGACTCAAAGTTTTGGCGCCACATTTTCCACAATGACAGTCTTTTAAACCACCAGGTGAATGATGCAGAATGGCCTAAAGAGTTGTGTAGTATTCATTGAAGATGCAGAGACTAAAAAGGCCATTGCTTCCTTGGCAAGATATGGCCCATGCCAGAGAACCAAATAGCTAGTTGGACAGTTTCCACTTGCTTGAAAAACCAACATTATGTTCTACTATGGAGAAGATTAGAACACTGCACCTTTCCCATGAGGTTCGTTGGTGCACTTGTTTAGGAATTCCAGCTTAGTCTTTGAAACAAGTGCATGTTACTGGCAGGATTAGCTCAGCTGCTGCACATGGGTAGTAGACAAAATAATTGCACTCCTGTTTCTACTAAAGTCTTAATAGAAGCTTACTGAGGAAAACCCTGACTTGAAAAAGACTAAGTGTACATGTACACATGTATACACACATATGAATGATATATTCTATTGCTCTAAGCATCACAAAGTCTCCATTATCATTGGGTATATACTACATTCTTAACATATTTGGAAAAACAGATCAAAGATATGAAGAAGCCTACCGTTTGGGGAGTGATACTCCTGCTCCTTCTTTAGCTAGCCTCTTTTCTGTTCTTAGAGGGCCTTCAAGACTGCTGACAGTTGAATGCTACCAGTTGCCTTCGTCAACACTCTAAACACTGTCAGTTTTTTCCTTCCAATGATGCCAATGTTTTGATCCCTCCTAATGATTTTGTTTGATGGTTGCTTTTTTTCATACGTTTTCCTGGAAAAAAGAGTAATTTCTAGTTTTTAACCTCTTGAAGTTTTCTCCCTCCAACAATTTAAAGAAAACTCTTCCTCAACATCAAAGCAAATTTCTGTGTTGCATCAACAGTAGACATAGCTATGGAAACACTGGCTTTCTAAACTCTTTTACTTGGAAAAATCAGCAATTAGCCCATATGTTTCCTTCTAAAAATCCCAGCATTCCTGAGGGGACTAAATATTATGCTTTCTGAAGTCCTGTGTGCAAATTTTTACATCGGTTGTATTTATAGTGGCAAAACATCGGGATGTGGCTGCAGCATACATTGCCTATTTATAATAAAATGATAAATAAATTACAGGGCATTTAATATATGGACTATTACATAGCCATTAAAATGATACATGAGGAGACTTTCTGATGATGTGGGGCAATATTTATAATGTAAAGCTAAGATAAATCAGTACAAAGAACTGCCTATTTGCCAACACACAATACACACTGTATTGTGTATTTCACATAACCATAAAGAGAAGCATGTAAAAGTTAACACGTCACCAGAAGTTTAATAATGGTTATTTCTAAGCTGAGAAATTATGCATACTTTTTTCCTTGCTACATTTTAGCATTCTATAAATGTCTGGCATTGGATTTTAAAATGAAAGAAAACCAGAGCTATTTAAAAGCAACAACAGCAAAAACTTGTCCAAAGGAAAAGAATGGTAGGTGGTTCCTCAGTGAACAAATTCACTGACCTTTTTTCCTAAACCTTAGGATTCATTACTATTGTCCTGGTGTCTGCTGAGAGAGAATCCAGGGTCCTTAGAGGGTGAAATTACTTGGTGGAGTGAATCGGTGACTTGATAATGGGGGTCAGTTCTGGACCTTGTCCACGGATGTGGACAGCTGCTGTGAATAGTTTGGGGCCTTCTGCTTCTGTCATTCAACCAGCTGTTTTATGTTTTGTGACCTGTAGCTCAACAGCAATTGTAAATACCTGTTTCCCTCTCCATGAGAGACTTTTATTGGAAGCATTAAGATCCCTACTGGTGTAGCTTACTTCATGACATTTCCCAAAGTCACAAGGAATATGACATGACATTTTACAGGGCTGTGCTTTTGCAAACATTTCTATAAAACATCATGAAAGTTTCTCATTAAACTAGACTAATTTGACCAGGACAACAGGTGGTTTGGAATGTTTCATCTTGCATCAAAACTAGGTTCTCCTGATTGATTCATTTTATCCTTTGCACATCCTTTTCTAAATCATTGAGTCATATCTCCCTTAGAAGCTAATTCTTTCAAACTTCTCATTACATCTGAGGAAGGACACTTGTGCCAACACATACTTTTATGAAAGGAAATAAAAAGAGGAGGATAAAGTTCTTCCAGTCTAGAAAGTTCTTTAAAAATTTAAGAATTTAGAATCTAGATTTACTAATAATACTATAAACTATACAGGGAAGATTAATGAAATCATATATGTTTATAGCTAGATGTTTATCAAAGTGTGTCCTGTCAATATTAATAGATATCACACAAAAACACATGGTTAAGTGGACTTGAGAACTACTGAGTTAAATGAAGATATGTATATTTATTCACTGCAGCATTTCTCAGAATTTTTATTTGATTAAAAAAAAAATGGTCCTTCAGGAGGGGCCTAGTGGCCTGTGGTAGGAGGTGGTGGTGTCTTCCCTGTAAATTTGGTCTTCCTCCTCCTTCTGAAAGCTGATTCTGTCTCCTGAGCCTCACATGACCATGCCTGGCCAATCACAGAGCCCATGAAATTTCTACAATAACAGTTTGTCCAAGGGTGAGCTCATCAACCATGACAGCCAATCAGAGCCTTCCAACCACTTTCCTTGCTGTAATTTTCTCCATGATAGCATTTGCCATCATCTGCCACACTATGTATTTTCTTGTTTATTTTGTTTATTGTCTCCTTCCATTCAGTAACATATGAGTCCCATGAGGGCAGGAATTTATGTGTTTTCAGTTCACTGGTATATCTTGTGTGACACATAAGTACATGTTCCATAAATACTTGTTGAATCTTGATCAGGAAGCATAGAGTGTATGGTGTTTCTCAAACTTACTTTCAAATAGAACCCGTTATCCATAAGGCATTGGACCAGTTAGTTCTTTGTGGAACATACTTTGTGAAACACTGTGTTGACAAGAGTCCTAATAAAGTATCAATTTAAACACATTATTTTTTTTTAGTTATATTCCATTGTTTATTTTTTGCATGTGGGGGAAATTTTGTATTTAGTTACAAAAGAAAATCTTGATGGAAGATGGACAAACACGTTATTTTTTAAAATGAGGAAACTGAGACCCAGAGAGGCAAAGTAATTGACCCAAAAGCCCACACTGCACTTGAGGTTTCCTGTGTTTGAGTCCTTGGTTCTCCCATATCAGCTTATGCCTCCCTGTAGAAAATGCCCACTGTTATATACCAGGCTCCCTGATGGGTCTGCCTCTTCTAGTCCCTTGACTCACTGAAACATCAATATGATCAGAGCAGTTGGGATGGAATCCCTCTTTTGTTCAGAAAGCTGAGGGTTTGACCTCTCCAAGGCTGCACAGCTCTGTGCTCAAGTGGGAGTTACACTATCCCCCAGATGGCATTTCTAATGAAGAGGAAATATCACCTCCAACTCCATGCTGCCTGTTCACCTTTCAAAGGACCTAATTTCCCCCCAAGTTATGCAGAATGTACAGCTAATGAAGCAAAACATGTGCTGAAACAGGTGTAAAGCAGGTGTTATATATTGTACCCTCAGCATTCTTTCAACCAGTATGTGAGTACCTACTATATGCCAGGCACTATGTTAGGTACAAGTGATACAGAGCAGAAATGGTACCACCTCTGTGAAGTTTAAACTCCAGTGGAAGGAGACAAACAAGCACACAGGCTTTGATAGTTGTGATGCATGATATAAAGAAAGAAACACAACAGCAGATCTCTAAGGAGCTCAATTTTAGATGGGACTCTTTGGGAAGCTTTGCTGGTCTGCCCCTCAAAACTGGGTAGATTCCACATGTCTTGCTCTTACAGAGGAAGAGAAAGAAACTTCATCCATGCCAACCTATCCCTTTGGCCTTTAGAAACCAAAACTGTGATTGATTCTAGAGTTGAGTTCTTTCCCTTTTCCACTGAGCAACTAGGCAGCATCAAAGAGCCCTCCAAAAGGACCTGGCCTTCCTACCAAACAGATTTTATGCTGATCTGAACCTCAGATTAGATGGAAAGTGCTGTCTTGGAGGCAGAGCCAAGTGCTTTATGCATGATAGCTCTGTTCTTCATTATCCATTATTTATCAGCCTGGGGAGATTGAAGGAGACAGAGCAAGACCCCTTAGTTTAATGTGAGGTCTTTATCTTTCAGCTTTTTGAGCTCAAACACACCAAGAAAAGCTGTTGAATTGTTGTCAGTGAACACACACATCATTGACCAGCCGACTCTCATCCTGAAATGCCCCAGACCTCAGAAGTGGAGCCACATGAAAAATCGATCAAGGTTCTTATGGAGTTGGTGTTGGCAGGGAATTCCATGGCAGAGCCATGGGAAAGGGGTGAATGATGGGCTTATTCTAGTCTTTTTTTCATAAAACAACAGTTTTCAACCTTAGCAATGCATTGGTGTCACTTGGGAAGTTAAACAAAAATACAGATGCCTAAGCCCCACCCGTAGAGAGTATGATTTATGTGATCTGGTGAGTGGCTTGAACATGGGGATTTGTCAAAGCTTCCCAGGTGATCCCAGTGTGCTTTTAGTGTTGAGAACTGCCTCTGTAGTTGTAGTCATGAGGTGATGAACAACTTCGGTGTGGGGCAAAGGTCAACTGTTTTAGGACTGTGTCAATCCTGTCTTGCCAGCCTTCACAAAAGATTAATTCACTCAACGCTCAGATCTTAGTCAATCTGATCTTGTGTTACCATTTTGACCATTTTAGACAAACGGATCAATTTATTTATATTTAAATCACAGAAATGGTAAGGTTTCCAAGGTCATTTACTTCATAAGTGGATTTTCTTAATGTTTCTTGTCTAAGGAGGCAGGATGGCTAAACTGGTGTAAGGAGGTGGTGAGGTAACTACTGTGTGTCTCACCTGGGTTTTCTGTGGAAAGGCAGCATCTCCAAAGAAGGTGGGAGCTGGGGAAAGTGGAAAGGGCTGAAGGACACTGATCTACGATGAATGAGATGAATTCCAATGCAGGAGTTCACAAAACTTTTCACCAAGAACCTTATCGTTTCCTATTATATGCCCGTAAATTTGATGCTGGAAAACTTTTCTTACAAACTGAATGCATTTTCCTGCTGAAATATTTCATCATAAGCCTTTCTGTCTGCTAAGTGGAGTTTCTCTTCAGCAGGATATAACCACTGATATAGTTCCAATCCAGAGCAACGAACCTCAGTTTCAAGTCTGTTCCCCCACAGGATGTTTGCATGAGTGCGTGTGTTTTGCCAAGCTTTTTGGAAAATGGAAGGTAGAGGATGGACTCATAGATACATTCAGAGACCCCAGGGGATCTGGGCCCCCAAAAAGAAGAAAGGGAGCCAGCAGATATTAATTACCCATAATGGGCCAGGCTCTTTGCCGACAGATAGGTATCACCACCCCTCATTTCACGGCTCAGGAAGTTTGGGCTCCGAGAGGTCAGGTTACTGGTTCATAGTCCCAAGGCGGTAAATGGAGCTGGGATACAAATTGAGCCCTCCATCTCTCTGCGTTACTTCCCTCATACCACGCTAACCCCTGTGGGGACTTCTGAATTTAGACTTTCATCAGCAAGAAAGACTGCTTCTTGGCCCCAAAGGAAGACACTTTTATTGTGTCTTCAAGATTTCCTCCATCTATCTCCCAGAATGATAGGCTAAGCTAATAGGGTCAATTAGGAAGTTCCTCTAGCTTCGACCCTGGATGCATTAGAGTGTGTTGATCAAGAGAGGAGCTCGGCTTTGATAGTCTGGGATTTAATAGAGCTCTCTCCGTCACCAGTCGTGCTACCTCAGGCAACTCACTAACCCTCCAAGTCTCAGTTTCCATCATCTAAGAAGTTGGGACAGTGACAGCACCCACCACATAGGGTCTTTGTGAGGATTAAATGAGATACTCAGGCCACTTACCGCAGCACGTCGTAAGTGCCCTGTAGATGGTAACAATCCCTGTGGTTACAATCCCCATCCTCCAGGGCCAGTGTCATCATTTTGCCTTGGACAAGTCACTGACTGTCCCCACCGATATTCCTTTGAGTCAAGGACTCAGGAGCTCTGCCAGAGCCGTGTGCCATGTCCATTGGTGCTTCAGCTTCTGCCTTCCTCCACACCGTGGATTGATCTCAACTCCTTGCGTCCCCAGCCTCCATTCAGATGGAGGTAATGCAATTGCTTATTTCAGAATGAAAACAAAGAAAACTGACTCCTCCTCTGAAGAATGGCTGAAAACCCCTCAATTTTATACTGTGTTAATCAGGCCTGAAAGAAGTGACAGAAAGCCAATAGCCAGGCTTAGAAATCTGTGAGAAAAATACCCCAGGAAGGCTCATTGGTTTCTCATGCATGAGTGAAAGCCAAGTGGTTTCTGCAGAGATGCAGGAGCTATTGCTTTGATCACTGCCCAAACCAGACCTGGCTAGATGGAGACAGGGGTCCCAGCTCAGACCCTACTGTCTCTGCCCCATTGTGGAAAAGGATAACTGATTCCTGCACTCAGGTGGCTGGAGCTCGCATCCTGTCCCCTGTAATGGCTTCCCTAGCACCCACCCTGCACACATCCACATCCCCTGGGTCCTATTTGTGTCCCAGCATTGCATTGCCTCTCAGAACACCACAATGGTTACATTCTACTTAAGATGTTGAAAGACAAAGTCAAGGTCACAAACATCCCCTCTTTCAATTAGAGGTTCTGTATAACAGCAATATCTGCACTCCCCATTCCCTGTGTAAAACACATCCCTGTTTATTATCTCATTAGTAGAAACAGCAATGCTGGGAGGAAGGTACTCTGATAACTGTCACCCAGTTATTTTTATTTGATTTGATTTATAAAATAAGAATAATAGCCCCTATTTCACAAGACTGTTGTAAGGATCAAATACGGACTTTTCTAATATATAGTAGCTATTAAATTATATGTCCATGGAATATGAACCAAGGGAAACCAACCTTCATTGGAAGCTCACATTCTAATAGTGGCAAAACTCAGACTTGAATCCAGGTTTCAAGTTCAGCTTATCTTAACCAGAGATAGAAAGCCTTGATGGGGTTTCTCAGGCCTAATTTGTATGGTATTTGTGTAAGGCAGCAGGGACAGGAGGAAAAGAAATGCATTACAGAACATCATGGGAAGTTAACATTGTCAGGAGTCAGCATGTCCAGATTTGAATCAAGTTTCACTTGGTACTAGCTGTGTGATCTTGGACAACTCCCTTTTATGTGGGCCTCAGTTTCCAAATATGGAATATTTGCCTTACAGGATTTTTGCAGTGTTTCGTGTAACCATATGTGTAAAGACACACTCGGTATTTGGCACATGTAAAACAACAGTGTGCCCTACTCAATAGTTAGGAGAAAAAATAGGGAATGGTAAGTAGGAGGGCAAGTGGAAATATGCACATGTGACCTGCCCTCAAGCCTAGAGTCATGTTGCTTGGTACAACCAAGTCCAGGTGTTCATCAGATTGCAGGGACTGAGCCCTGTTCTGAAGTAGAGTTGACAGTGAATGTCAAAGAAGAGGCAAGGTGCTTCCTGGTTGACCCAGGTCACACAGGTACAGGGCAGGTTCTGTGGTGATCTGATGGGTGAATGCAGTCTCAGTGCTGTGGGAAGAATTCTGAGCTTCAGTTACATCATTTATGAGTAGAGGTTATCTTGTACCTACTTCAAGGGTTGAAGGAGATAATCCACGTAGCATGAATAGATCAAGATGACCTCAGTGTTAGTCTTGCATGTATCAGTAAATACATATTTTTACCTGCTTGGGTAGATCCTGTGCTTAATGCAAACAGGTCTGCAAAAGGTTCTGTTCTCAGGGAATGTTTGTCTTAGTGAGGAGGCAAGACCCAAGACCATGCAGTTCATGCTGAGGTCAGCAAAAGGGGCTTTGGGAGCACAAAGATGCAGAGCCCTTCCCAGGAATGATGCACAGTGTGAGGTTAAGGTTTATTTGGAAAGCATTTCAGAATGGGGAGCATGTGCTCGACCCAGGTTTGGTTCCAAGCACTGCCACTTAATAACCCTGGGACCTTGGCCAAATCACTTTGCCTCTTTGAGTCTCAATTTCCTTATCTGTAAAGTGGGTTTATTCATACTTACTTGCGGGGTTTGGGGGAGGATTTAAAGTATATACAGTATTTGGAGAGTGGCTAGCACACCAAGAACATTAAAAAAACTGCTGGCTGTGTGTTAATGTTAGTATACATTGGTGTGTTCAGATAAAATGCACTATTTGGGGAGGTATTAAATTTCCTATGGATGAGGCTTTTCAAACAGAGACCAGAGTTAAGCTATGGAGAACATCCTTATGATATTTCCCAGCCCATTTCAGACCCCATACAATCTGAGAATCAGGGGTTTTACCTGGGAAGTGGAAATCCTGCTTCTAGACTCCTGGAAGGGAGAGTTCTCAGGAAGATGATCTAGGCCTAGTGAGATTAGCAGAGGAGAGAGGAGATTTGCTGAAGCAGAGCTGAGGACCAGGAATCTTGTGAGTGGCCATAATCTCTAAACCACACATGCATTAAAGAGAGCAGTTCTTAATGCTCACAGACATGGATTGGGAAGCATCGTTTAAAATTAACATAGTTTGAAGCTAGAGCAAACTTTTGGAGAAAATAGAGGGGACTGAATTGGAGGAGAAGGGGGACAAGTTAGAGGCGTTATAATAGTCCAGTTGAGAGGTGGCCTGGAGTGGCAGTGGAAAACAAAAATCAAACAAACAAACAAAAAACAAAAGGGAATGGATTACTGTTAAGATAAAAAAAAATAATTAATTGGAAATTTCATAGTGAAGAGCTCAGAATCTAATAGAGATAGAAGTAGTATGGGAGGGGCGCCTGGGGGGCTCAGTTGTTAAGCATCTGCCTTCGGCTCAGGGCGTGATCCCGGAGTCCTGGGATTGAGCCCCATATCGGGCTCCCCGCTGGGAGCCTGCTTCTTCCTCTCCCACTCCCCCTGCTTGCGTTCCCTCTCTCGCTGGCTGCCTTTCTCTCTGTCAAATAAATAAATAAAATCTTAAAAAAAAGAAGAAGAAGAAAAAGAAATAGTGCGGCAGATAGCAATGTCAGCTTCAACATCTAGAGTCAGCCAGGGCTTAGGTCCCATCTTTGATTTCTATTAGTCTTGTAGCCTTGGGTGAGTCAACTGTAATACCTTGAGCCTCAGAGTCCACATTTCTAAAATGTGATTAACAATAATACATCTATCTTGAGGGCTGTTGGGATTCTTGCACAGTACTCCAAGCAAATTATTTTACACAGTAAACATCAACATTTATAATTCTAATTATACCTCGTATATCTAATATACAATAATATGCCTTGTATACCTCATATACTATGCATGAGGAATACAGTAGTTGTTAATTTTCTTTCTAACTTGAACCAAGAAAGGCTTGAAGTCACCCGCTCATTAACCAGATAGTACTAATCGAAGAATCCCAGCCCCAAATATCTTGAGACATCTCAAAAAGTTGAGAAAAACAGGTGCCTATGACTTATCAGTGTCAAAGAGAATTGGTTCATATCTGGAGGAAAAAGAAGGCACTTGGTGTGGGTCTTAAATTGCAGTGATCAAATAATAATTACATCCCTATTGACAATGGAAGCCAAAGGAATTTTCCGTGATACCCTCTAGTATCACATAATGGAAATGGGGAAGCAGAAATCCGCTGTCGTCTGGCTGCAGGGCCTGGCATGGAACAAGTTTGTCTAGGCCACAGGAAATCTTCTCTCAATTTCAGAGAATTCAAAGCACTGCTGAGAACACCCAAGGGGACAGAGCTCTCTGCACATCTGTAGAATCCCTGCAGGGTCTCACCACTCATCAGTTTCTAGGGCTAAACATATTTAATTGGCCCTTCTTGACCTCCATAGTGACAAAAACTGGTCCTCTCTGTTCACTTTTGCTTAAGATTCAAATAAACCCCTGCCTACTTTTTAAGGAAGTGTAGATGTTGAAAGGTGGTCTGATTTAATGTTCCTGATTTGTAGAAAATAATATTTTCCCAAAGCTTCACAGTTTGCAAAGCACTTAGCATATATAACATCTCATTTGTTCCTTGTATGGATTCTGGGTGGCAAATGTTAGCAGTCAAGAAGGTGAGGAGGGAGCTTGCACATGACTGCCCGTGTCCCCTTCCAGTGCCACCATGTTCAGGATGGGTGTCCCTGGGTGAATTCATTCATTTCCTCTTGCTTCAGTTTCCATATCACTGCAGGAGGCACTGGGTGTGTGATGGACAATGGTTCCTTCCCACATGAAGCTTATAGTCTCATGAGGACCAATGAGCCACAAATAAACAAATGCATAAATACATAACTATAAACTGCCAAAGCCCTAAAAAGAGGGCACATTGCTCTGATGGGGTGTAAAAGGGAAGGATCTATTTCGTGAGGGTCTCCCAGCAAAAAGGGCAACGTTAACGCTGAGGCTTGAAGGAGGAACTAGAGCCTGCCAGAAAAACCATTCGGTGATCCTAGCTGGCCACAGGTCCTTGGGGAGAATGGCCTTACAAGGGAAAATGTGCAACAGCCCCGAGCACCCCTCCTGATGTGTGGGGTCTGCTCAATAAACGGAGGCTGGAATCTGGAATTTATTTTGCAACTGATCAAACTGAGACTCCAAGTCAACTAAGAAAATTGTCCAGGCTTACTAGCCAATATTGGGGATGGAGAAAGGGTTCCAACCCACTTCTTCTAAAGTCAAATGCTACCTTCTTGCTATGAGAGCCAGGTGCCAGTGAAAATGTTACATAGATTGACAAAGGCAGAGTCACAGAGTGGGTGGGAGGACTAGGACCCCACCCTGCCTACATTTTTTCCAACTGCTGTCTCCCAGAGAGTAACCATCTGTGAGGCAGCTTACCTTCTTGGAGTGATACCCCCACCCTTTTAAAAAAAATAAGGCTTCTTTTTATTTATTATCTTTGACTCTTTCAACCTCAATATAATTTGGCTTGACTAAGTCGAGGCTGTCCTCAATGTGGAAGATGAAGGCCTTCCAGGGCAGGGAGAGGAGGCCCTCCGGGGTGCTGGGTCTGAGGTCTTAGAAATATGGGTGAGGGGGCAGCTACATTGCAGAAGTCTGGGTGCCAAGTGTGATGCTGACTCAACCAGAAAGAAGTTGCTGCAGGAATGAAATGTGTGTGTGCGATTTCATGAAGGCACCATAAACCAAACAACACCCAATGCTGTTATGGAGCCCCTTAAATTTACAGCCTGCTTTCTGTGGAGGGGTCTATCAGGTCAGGGTGTAGGAAGGAAAAGAGTGGTGGTGGTGGTGTGTGTATGTGTGTGTTTTCTGAGAGGGGAGAGAAAATGAGACATAGTAAAACCGTGAGAAACATAAGGAACACCAGAGAGAGAGAGGCAAGGGAGGAGAGAAAAAAAGAAAAATGTACAGTAAGTGAAGGACGAGGGGGAGAGAGAATGAAAAAGAAGAGCCTGAAACAGAAATAGAAACAAGAATGAATTAGGCATTAAAAGATGTGTAGACACAGAGGTGGAAACGAAGAGAGAAAGAACAGGTTGATGGGGAACAAAACAAAAACCAACAAGTAGAGCCAAAGAGAAAAAAGGAAAGGTTGAAAAGCAGAGAGAAAAATGTAGTGAAAAAGATGTTGGCAGAGACCAATGGCGGGGGGCAGAAAACAGGAGAAAAAAAGAAAGAACAGACAACACCAGGGAGAGACAGAGAAACAGAGTGGCTAACAGAGAAACAAAATGACGGACATACAGAGCCTGCATCAGACACAGAGACTGGGATGGAAGCAAAGAATCAGAGGCTCCCAGAAGCCCAGGGGGAGAGGGAAGGGGATGTGGGCAGCAGTAAGAAAGAAGACAAACAGAAAAGTTAGAGACAAAGGGAATCAGGCAAGGCAGGGAGAGAGAGACATGCGTGCAGAGCCGCATGCAGAGAGGAACCCCAGACCACCCTGCGTAACTGGGGGAGCCAGTGATGACAGCAGGCCCTCTGGGTGGGCAGCCGCTGAGACCCCGAGTCTATCCTGGCTTCTGCTTCTGCTAGGAGTGACCCGATGTGGGTTTGCAGTAACAGGATTCATGTAATGAAAAATCTCCGACTCATAAGTGATAGCTGCTAAAAGGGTCTCTTTTGCTTTCTTGGAAATGGAAGTGGGAGTTACTTAATATTGCTTTTCTGAGAAACAGGTATATATGTCAAAAATGGCCCTTTCTATCCTCTTAAAGAAAACCCCAAACAGCTCCAACCTCAGATGGTGATTTTTATTACGACTTGCTACTCTCTGAGCGGACGTGTTCCGAATGTCTGCTGCAATCCTTTTCCCATTAGATTTTTGGATGACACTTACCGCAAGGGAAATACAATTTCTTGGTCTGTGAATTGTTTATGTCCTCATCAAAATATATCTTTAACGACACCCAGGGAGATGATTTTCTAAAGAACTTTCCAGTCTGCAGACTTTTAAAATCCCCTTCTAAACTTTCCACAGTCTGTAGAGGGGCAAATAACGCTGACTGTGGAGCATTTAGCTCATAACTTTCTGTGTTTTGTTTAATACTTAAAATTATCTTTGCTATTTATTGAACTCCAGTCATGGCTAGGTGCCTTACAGAAAGTACCAAATCCAATCTTTCTCACAACCCTGCAGGAGGGATTATTTTCCCCACTTCACAGATAAGGAGATTGAGGTTCAGAAAGGTTAAATAACTTGCTGGAGGCCATGTTGTTAATAATAATGATATTGTAATTTATGCAATACATAATATGACGCAGATTCCATGGGTTGGCTTGTTCCTAGAATAGCTCGCATGCCTTTCCTGGTAGCCTTTTGTGAGAGCTTGGAGCCTCAGAGAATTAAGGTAAGTTTTCCAAGACCAGTGAGCAAATAACTGGTAATCCAGAGCTCAGACCATGTCTGTTTAATTCCCAAACCTGTGCCCTCAATCAAGATGGTTAGAAAGCTCAACATCTCTCAAGCTTCGAGCTCAAGGAAGGCAAGGGCTACATTTTATTTTATTTTTTTAAAGATTTATTTATTTATTAGAGAGAGAAAAAGAGAGAGCGAGTAGGGTGAGGTAGAGAGAGAGAGACTCTTCAAGCAGACTCCCCACTGAGCCCAGAGCCCGACTCAGGGCTCGATCCCATGACCCATGAGATCATGACTTGAGCCAAAACCAAGAGTCAGATCCTTAACTGACTGAGCCACCCAGGTGCCCTGGGAAGGGCTACATTTTAATCGCTAGTGTGTTTCCCCCCAAAGAATAGAAGTTCCATGAAAGCAAAGACCTGCCTCCCACCATGGGTATCAACGCCTAGCATCGTGAAGAGGATCGATAAATAGGTGTTGAATCCCTGAATCTTTGAACCCAGCACCTGCTCTGTTTGGCACACAATCAGTTCTCCTGGCCTGCTAGCCAGCCATCCTTCAAGTCCAACATTTGCCCTAAAGATGCAAATCAAGTGCCTTTCTGGAACAACGGCCAAGACAGAGGCTCTTAGGAAAACCCTCACTTGAGAAATTCTTGATTTAAAAAAATGGTTCTGTGGTTCCTCATCCATTCCTTCAGCCTGCTCAGACTTCGGCATCATTTTTAAGTTTCCAACGAAGAAAGGGCTTTGATTCATTCAACTACATAGAGGAGGCAGGGATGACGCAATTGTTACTTGTATTAGAAGACTGCTCTGATCAAGCCCGATTTACACCTCGAATTTGCTCTGCCTTTGATTTGCAGAGCAAAAGTGAATCTGATTTAATTATATGAGGGCTTTGCAAACTGGTATCTAAGAACGTTATAGTGAATTTTGGTTCAGTGTTAAACACGAACACTGAGTCTGTGGCTCCAGGAACACAGTGTGTGATGTGGTAAATTCCTTGAACCATAGGTACTTTCTCCTGAGTCTCTCAGAGCAACTTCTGCCAAAGCTGGTGCCAGATGCTAATTGTTCTCCATTTATAATAAAACATAAATTTAGTTAGAGATAGAGTTTTTATTAATATTTCCACAAAACAGTGGTTCTTAGATATATACTTCTAGATAAGAGGTTTCTACAGACATGTCTCCTTTGCTTCCTCCTCCAGCTGGTTTAGCCATGTTGGTTGAAGGCAAACCAGCTGACAGCTTGACTCACTCAGCAACTTGGGAAAAGTCCTTGACTTTTCTCTCTTGCATGCATTGCCCAGTGCAGAAGGCCACGAGTCTTCCCTATTTTCCACCTAAGTTTCCTTGGACACCATCCTTTACTCTCATTTCCTACTACGTTGCCTTATCATATTTCTCAGGGAAAATGTACATAGTCTTCTAACTATGAGTTACCTACATGTAGAGTCTCCAATACAAGATTCATGGAGAAGAGGGTTCTTTCCCTAACTGAGGCTGCAGGTATCCTGATAGCGTAATGGGAACAACAGCAACTACCAGTTATTATGTATTTATTCTGTGTCAGGCCTTTTACTTAGGGCATGACATATATTACTTCATTTAGTAATCACAAAACCCTGTGGGAAAGGTGCTTTCATTATCTTGATTTTCCAGGTAAGAGAACGAAGCCTTGGAGAGGTAAAGTAAATCTGACATTAGCAAGTTGCTTTGTGGTAGCAGCACAATTCAACCTGGTCAGGTAACCAAAGACCTTGACCACTCCCCTATTCTGTCTTACCCAATCTGTGAGTTAAATAATCCTGGTCTGGAAGACTAGCTTCAAAACATAATGACACTATGACCAATGTAAGCAATTTCAGTTTCTGAGCCTCCGTTTCCTCATTTTTAAAATGGGCATTATAATACTTATTTTGGGCATTATTTTCTGGGATTAAATGAACTAATGTCCATAAAAGTCATAGCACTGGGTCATGCACATAGTATAAATTTTTTTTTAAAAAAGAACATTGGAAATCATTGGAAATACTTTACCTTTCCCCTGAAAGGAAGACTTGACTCCAGCTCCTCAGGTGAGAAAAAATTATTTCTTGAATATCTATGTGTATTCCACATTGTCATATACATGCAGATAGATGCTAGGGTGAATGCTGTATTCATCAAAGGAAATTGGGATTCGAAACCACATTTCTTGACTCTTTGCTCTTCCCCCTATAAAATATAGCCTTTGTACATTAAAAAGAAAAATGACCAACAAAAGCTGTCTATGAAAAATCTCTCTCTATATCATCTCTCCAATCATCCCATTTATCCTAATGCCTTTGCTCAAATTTTCCTGCCCACTGCCTACAATGCAAAGTAACCGGCCCTCTTTGTTCTTTTTTTTTTTTTTTAGATTTTATTTATTTATTCGACAGAGATAGAGACAGCCAGCGAGAGAGGGAACACAAGCAGGGGGAGTGGGAGAGGAAGAAGCAGGCTCACAGCAGAGGAGCCTGACGTGGGGCTTGATCCCATAACGCCGGGATCACGCCCTGAGCTGAAGGCAGACGCTTAACCGCTGTGCCACCCAGGCGCCCCCCGGCCCTCTTTGTTCTAACACCACATCTAGATGTTGGGGTTTCTTATGGGCAATTTGAAGATGGCAAATGATGATGGAATGTTCAATCACACAGTGAACTGCCCTCCTGGAGTTAAATACTCCACACAATGCTTAACTGTTTCCCTGCTGGTGTTTACTGGGGAGGCATTAGTACCTCAGGTATAGAACAAGCAACAGAAGGTAGGCTGCAAAGACTAAGGTTTCCTGCTGCCTCAGGAAGCAGTGCGATCACTTTACCTTTTGATGGGTTGTTTCGTGCATCAATTAACAGGGTCACCATAAACCCCTGCAACCCAGAGCAATCAGCCAGCTGTTGTAGTGGAATGAAAGGTGAATACAATATAGGATCCTGGTTCACCTGGACTGCGTCCAGCTGTCCCTTCGGAAAACTGGAAACAAGTGTTGGAGGGAAAGGGGAGGAAGACTCAGATATGTGCCCTGTGGCCTTGCAGATTTTCTGGCAAGGGAGTATGATTGCAGCCACCCTGAATGCCACCAGCAGTCAAGAGACCGTGAGCCTCTTAATTCTGACCTTCCTGGCCTTGCATCTGTTCCCCCAAATTTCCCATCTGTTCACTTGTAAGACCCTCAATCTGTTACTCCTCCCCAAAGAATGACAGTCAGTGGTCCCCCTGAAGCTGAGGAGACCATTTTAGCAGAGACTCTGTATACAGGCATTCATTTGTTCATTAATTCACTTATTTACAGTGACTATATTGTTCTCATGGGGAAAGGGATATCACCAGGTTGGAACCCTTCATTAGAGCCCTTAATGGTGAAGACCACCTGTGAAAAGTCAGACAATGTCCAAACAGCCAAGAGTTTTTTAATCATCTCAGGCTACATTAAGAATAGGTCATCAGGTCAGCTTATGGAGGCAGCCTCCTTTCCAAAGCGATTGGTGAACCCACAGTAAAATGAGGAACAAAGATCCCAGTAGGTTATGGGCACTGCCCTACAGGAGATTCAATGATGAATCCATCAATGTTCTTTCCCTCAAAAAGTTCGTAGTCTAGACCATGTTATTCTCTGAACAATGTGAGCACAGAAATGTCTATAGGGAGGAGAAGATACCAAATCCTTGAAGATACTGAACATACACTAATGCACTTCACCTTTCCCTATCAAATCAACTTTTGAATGTGGAAGGAGAGCTAATGGGGGCCCAGAATTTGAGGATTGAAGTGGTAGGAGCCAACAAAGACACAGCATGGAGGGATTGACCCAGGGTCAAGTACGGATGCATCTAGTCAGAGTAGTAGGTTTTTCCTGCTGACATGAAAATGACTCGGGGCAGGGGTGGGGGGGCATCCTCTATGACGAAATCTTGGAAAATCAGGCTGAGTGAAGAGGATGTGGACATGGAATACAGGTAGACACCGAAACAGAACAAAGGAAGCCAGACAAAGACTAGATAGAGGAAAATCAGGCCTCAAACAAGACTGAATTCTCTGTCACTCAGTAAGTATTACTTTTTCTTCATCTAAATCCAAATAAAGCAGAGAGGAAGCAGGTGGGCTGGCCTATTGTTTGATATGGGGCTTGATTGACACTGAAGTCTGAAACTGTAGAGTGAGAGGCAACTGTAAGCCCTGTTCATTGGTGGCCCATGATGCAGGGTGATCTCAGGCTCTATCAGGCCATTCCCCATTCAGGGGTTTCAAGTGCTGTGTATGTAGGGACAAGTAGCAAGACGGGTGGTAGTGCCATAATTTAATACAATTGGGAATAAGATCCCAGGCAGAAATTTGGCTTTGATATACAATGCCAAGATACCTACAGTCATAGTGAGGAGACTAAAATCTGGGATAGGTCCTAGGAGCAAAGAGAAGGACAAGAAATCATTTGATTAATTTTGTGATATACAATGCCAAGATACCTACAGTCATAATGAGGAGACTAAAATCTGGGATAGGTCCTAGGAGCAAAGAGAAGGACAAGAAATCATTTGATTAATGCTTTCTCCTAAGACCTAGGAGAGCTAGGGCCCTTGGCAATAAGACACCTCTTGGTGTGACAATGATAATGGACCTGGTCAGGGTTATCTCAGAGGAAGAGCATAATAGAGAGCTCAGGTAAATACTAACAGTGATGGCAGTTGACCCAAAATGACATAGTGGAAGGCCAGCATAAGTGGCTATAATAATAACTTCTGGCTGTCTCAACATTGGAATAAATGGAGGGCTTGAAGTAGGCAGCAGAGATGATTATGGGAGAAAGAGCAGATGCAGGCTCTGTAATCAGTCAGACCTGGGTTTGCTTTCTACCTCTCAGAATGAGGATGGTGGTGATAATGATGATGGTGGTGGTCGTGGTGGTGGTGGTCATGGTGGTGATATCTTTATCTTTGGTTACTGAGAGTGTTCAATGAGATAATGAATGGCAGATACTTTGAGCATGGTAAGCAATCTATACATGTCAACTCCTACTACTAAGAAGACCTGGAATGTTCCTGCAATCAACCACATTCCCACCTCTTCACATGGCAGCTATTATCCAACACTTCAGTTCCAAGCCCCAGCTTCTGCCAAGATAACAACCACCACCACAGCAATGACAACAGTAAAAATAGCTAAATATTATAGGGTGTTTATTATATGTCAATAATTCTAGCTTTTTTCTTAAACATTATTTCATTAAATTCTCAAAAATAGTCATTATGAGTCAGGTACTAGTATTATCTCTATTTTATAGGCTTGGAAATCCAAAGAACAGAGAGGTTCATTGACTTATCCAAAGTCACAAATCTAACTCCCCACCATTTCTGAGGCTTCCTCTAGGAAAGTTTTGTCCTCTAGTGTATCACTATTTGAAGCCGCCCCAAAAGCCCCTCTGTGTGGGCTATCAAGCTGCATGATTCGTCTTGTTGCGGTGGGAGGCAATGATAGGGAATGCTGCATAAATCTCAACCTCATAACCTGGGAGCTTCTACTCTAAAGACATCACTTCACATCTGTCAGGCTGAGGCCTGGGTATGTTATTAGGGAAAGCACTGGGGATAATTCCTTCCAGAAAAGGGCACTTTGCTCTGTGATTCATTAAGACTTCTCCTCTCAGAGCTGCCTCTTGCTGAGGTGCCAGCAGCTCGTTTTCACAGCAGTGCAAGAACATTTCTTTGTCCTCCAACAACAGGGGTTCCAGTGAAGATTTTGATTTCCATTTTCCCCTCTAAGAGGAAGGCTCAGAAGCAAAATTCTCATTAAATATTTATTTCCTTCTCCACACCCCTTTCTCAGTATGTTAGACCCCAACAAACCTCCTTAATCACAGGGCAATCAAACCCTTAAGAGCTGGAAGTGCTGACTGAGAAGGAAGGGCACCAGACATTCTGAGAAAAAGGGTGGAAGACAAGGAATTTCCTCTGGAATTGGAGAGAATCACACTGGCCAACTGACCATAAATATTGCTTGGATTTGAGCAGTTGGCAAATTTTGGGTAGTAGAACAAACTTCCCTTCCAATAGTTGGAGCTCACCAACACCATATTTATGTATATGCCATCTCTTCCTGCCCTCTTACATTGTTCCCAAGTCAGTTGCAGATTTTATTCTCTGGTTCTGCTTGATCACATCTTTCATGGGGCTATCTAGGTTCTAGGTCTTGACTATCCCAGACAGTCCTATCAGTGTCTGTCCCATCTTAGGTGCTGGGAACTCAGGGACCCATCCACATCTACTACACTGACTATGATAGAAACAACATCACTAGTGCACAAGAATGTTCTAAAAATTGCTTCCTCCTGGTCTGTAATGGGTATGCCTACTCTCTTCACCTTAGACATCCTAGCTGTGGACCTTCAAAATCTACAATTTACTTTAGCTTCATAGGTGTAATGGTCTGTGTAAAAGCTGGATCTTTGAGCTATTTGATTCTGGCTTCCCAACTGAATCTAAAATCTGGATCCTCTCTGTCTCCCTTAATTGTAGGGAAAGACTTCCTTTGCCAGTATAGGTCTCATTCAATTTCCCCAACATGGCTGTATCTGAAAAGTCATGAGAAATGAGCCCAACCATTGGCGTTTTAGGAAAAAGCTGATTTTTTTGAGGGGGCTAGAGATCTGGAGCCATATCCCCAAGGATGAGAGGGCAGTGACTAGACCAGGAAGCCCATTCTCTTGACTGAGACCTTTACCATCTCCTACTCGTCCTCAGCTGAGATTTGATCCTGTTTACCAGGTCCTCATTCCTACTTTGAACCCCTCAGGAGTGAACTGGTCTTCACCTATTGCTGACCACTCCCATTCCCCAGGACACATTTTGCCTAGTTACTCTGGAATTAGATTGAAAAATGGATACTTCTAAGATTATGTTTTGGTATGGGGTAGTGGAGATTAATGTTCTTTCTAGCTCTAAAAATCAATTATTTTAACCTTAACAAAAGCCTATCAAGAACCTTCATTGTAGGGGTGCCTGGATGGCTCAATTGGTTAAGTGTCCAACTCTTGATTTTGTCTCAGGTCATGATCTCAGGGTTGTGAGATCAAGCCCCATGTCGGGCTCCATGCTGAGTGTAGAGCCTACTTAAGATTCTTTCTCTGTCCCTCTGCCCCCACCCCCAGTTTGCTCTCTCTCTCTCGCTCGCTCTTGCTCTAAAAAAAAAAAAAGAAAAAAAGAAAAAAAAAGAAGAAGAAAAGAAAAAGAAAAAAAGAAAAGAATCTTCACTATAGACAGAAACATGGAAACTCAGAGAGCCTCCTGTCCTTACCCATTGAGACAGTGAGTTAACAAAAGTCTAGAAATGGACTCAAGCCTTTTGTACCCCAACAAAGCCTTTAAAAAATTACTCTGTTTTGTGTTTTTCTCTTACATCCTGTGTTATAAATACTTTCGGAAAAAGTATCTAGAAAAAGCTGTTTAAGGTTGTGAAATCCATCATGATTGCCACCACAGTGGTCAGAAGAGGATGGAAGAGGCTCAGAGGAAAGAAGAGGCCTAGACACCAATTTATCACTTGTCCTGGAACTCAGGGCTACTAGAACCCCAGTGATTTAGGAATTAGTTCCCTAGAAGAGTATCACTAGGCAAAGTTACTTTCATGTTAAATAAATAAAATTTGCACATCAAATGATCACCTGTGACTTCTCCCTTTCTATGTATGTGTTTTTAACCACTCTCAACCATAGCTAGGCAAATGAAGGACATAAAAGCTACAGCGTTTGGGATATAGTGCTAAAATTTACAATCCTGGAATTTAAGGCAGCAGCAAGACAGAATAGAGACATTTAGCCAGGAACAGCAGTAGAGAATATCCCCAAAGTGCCTCCTTAGTGTGGGTAGCACTGGCTGATATTCCAGGCTGATGAATCACAACAGACTAGTTGTGTGGGCTAGCAAAATTCTGCCCCACAGGGTTGGCAGCTTGTTGGAGCCAAAGAGTGTTCACACAGGCATAGGAATAAAGGGTAGAACCTTGGTTATAACCTTTAATGGCTAAATCTTATTTCAAAGGGTTGTAATAAGAGGTGATAGTACTCTTAGCCCGATAACCCAAGACAGTGACAGTGCAGCTGCACCTTCAGAAGACAATGGGGATTCTCTCTTTGCTAAATTAACAGAGGGGGATAATAGCCAGCTCCCTGGAAAGACTGCTAGGCAAAAAGATAAAATCACCCTAGATCTACCACAGATTCCCTGTGTTCCCTCAGAGAAGTCATCTTCTTATTTTGAAACCCTAGTTCACACCACTGAACAACGAGGAGATTTGATTAATCGTATTTTCTCAGCTCTTCCAATGTGAAAAATTTATCAGTTTGTGAGAATGTAAGCTACACTTTGTTGATACGTGCAGTCAAGTTCTCTGTCCTTGAAACATTGTCCGATAAGTCCTTCTAAGTTATGTAACTAGTGAAGTTTTCCAGCTTATCCTGAAAATTAAAGTTCCCACAGTCAGTAGTCAGTTATGGCACCAGAAACCAGAAAGCTCCTGGGCTTGAATCATGTGCTAGAATCTGTTCCAGAAGAACCCCATTGAATGACGTTGAGACAAACCTGGGGTACCCCAGGTGCTGACTCCATTCAAAACCAACTGTCTAGCAATGCCTGGATCAAAGACATAAGGAAACTATTGGGTTTCCCTTTAAAAATCTTTCTCCAGCACAAGGTGAGCCCATAACGGGGGATGATTTGAACTGGGTTCTGAGAAGTTAGAAGAATTTCTAATTTTTTTTTAAAGAAAACTTTCTGATTATAAGAAAAGACCCTGGAAAAATTCAAAACATTGTGTTTCCAATAATTGTAATGTGTGTAGTACATTTTTCTGGATGTACAGACTCCTCAGTAGTGATCACTCTGCTTTGTAGGTAACACAGAAATAATCAGAAAATATTTCCTGTACAACTGTTGATCTTTTCTTAAAATGCAAGGGGAATTGAGCATTTGATAAGAGCATTATACTAGAAAGAAAGCTTCCCAGTTCTGTCTCTAGGTTGACTTTGGCTAAGCCAGTGACCCTCTCTGTGCCTGCATGTTCCTAGATATAAAACGAGGAAGTCAAAATTCAGTGTGTCTTAACTTTATTTCTTTCATGCATCTCACATTAGTTAGGGTGAGTGACAGAATCCAGCCCACTTAGTGAAACATAAAATCACTGGTTTAATGAACTGAAGGGCTCAGGGTAGATTTACATTCAGGCAGGGCTGATCCAGGGGACAAAGATGATGTCATCGGAGCCCAGCATCTCCCGCTCACCTGTAAGCCCGTTTTTAAGATGTGTAAATTTCTTTTCTAAATGCCATTGAAGGGTCAGATGAGCATATAAAGTCTAGAACTTCCATCTAGGAAATCAAGCTTGTCTCTCAACAGTTGAACAGGGATTCTGTGCACGAATCTCATTATCCTGAGTTGGGTTATATGGCCAGTCTTGTCCAATTACTGGGTCTAGGAATATTTAAAACACCAATAGCCTCATGCCAATCATGGTCCTCTCAGGAGGAGTGGTCAAATCCATTCAAACCAAGGGGCTAAGTGTGAGGAATGGCCATTTCCCAAGGAAGGTTATAAGTCCCCTTTTACTAGAAGAATGTTGAATCATAGACAGAAAAACAACAATGGTTTAACCACAGATATTCCCAAGAATCTTTTGAAACTCTGAGCATTTTCCTAGGAAATCAGCAAATATATAAGCACGAAACCAAAACCAAAGGTTATACAGGAACAAGACTCCATGAAACTTGTCCATGGACCCCATTGCTGCTATAAAATACTTCCTTTAGTAATTATTCTAAAATAATGCTTATATTGCTGAGAACTCACCGGGTTGGAAAATGCAAATTCTGGTGCTCTGTTTGGAGCAAGACATGTGAGGAGTCCCTCATATAATCCCTTTTAACTGTAATGTCCTCCAACATAAGTTTTCACCGTGTTCCATAGGCACTGCCTTGCGTTTTGGCAGGCGTAGAAATAGCTACAGCCTTTTTGGAAGACAGTTTTGCAACATATATCAGGAGCATTAAACTGCCCTTTGACCCCGAAATTCCACTTCTGAGAATCTAATCTAAGGAAATCACCAGAAATACAAAGCAGTTTTATGCATAAATACGCTGTCTCATTTGTATAAAAACATGAAAGTGAGCATGCTTATCAGTCGACAGCATGGTTAAGTAAATATGCCATATACATTTGCTGAGCTATCATATAATTATTAAGAACACTGTTTAAAGGCTTTGATACAACACAGGAAATATTAATATTTCAGTGTTGAGAGAGAAAATTAAGATATGAGGCTAAATAAACAATATATGTAATAGCATATTTGTACAGTACCACGCAACATAGTAGCTTGTAAAGTTTTACTAAAATATTTATAAAAAAGAATGGAACTAAGCTGTTCTTGAACTCAGGTGATGAGGTTATGCTTCTTTTCCACCTCTGTTTTCTCATTCTCCTGTGAGCACAATTGATTTTATAATGAAAAAATACTTTCTTGAAATTAGGAAATAAATGATAAACGAGTGCATAAATCAATGTATACACAAAGGTCTATGGATCCAGGAGGTGGCAGTCATTGGGGGTGGGGATGGTGAAGAAGGCATGTACATGAGATTATTGGGGCCATTGGTGACATTTGAAGATGGACTGCAGATTAGATAATAGTGCCTTATCAGTGTGGAATGTCATTGTTCTTAGGAAATCCACATTAGATGTTTAAGGGTAAAGAGTCAAGTTGTCTCCAAGTGACTCAAAATATTTAAGGGAAAATATATATATATATATTATAATCTAGAGAGATAGAAGGGAAGCAGGAAGGTAGTTAGAGAAGGGGGGGGCAGAGGGAGAGGAAGAGAGAGAGTACAAGTGGGATAATACGAGGTGAAGAAAACCCTTCACTGAGTTTTTCTGTGTTGAGTGAAGACAAAGATCCATCAACATGGTTCTTCCATGGCAGTAACTGTGCATGAAATAGATGGATTCAATGTCTATTTCTTTTTTTTTTTTTAAAGATTTTATTTATTTATTCGACAGAGATAGAGACAGCCAGCGAGAGAGGGAACAGAAGGAGGGGGAGTGGGAGAGGAAGAAGCAGGCTCATAGCGGAAGAGCCTGATGTGGGGCTCGATCCCATAACGCCGGGATCACGCCCTGAGGCGAAGGCAGACGCTTAACCGCTGTGCCACCCAGGCGCCCCTCAATGTCTATTTCTAAATGTCCTCATCTGATACTAGCTAGGTGCTGGACTTAGGCAGTCATTGCAGAGTTTAATCAAATCAGGGGATGGGCAGTAATTTGTATCTCAGATGGAAGATTTTGTCCATTGAAGGTCCAGGTCTCGGAATGTTTGTTTATTTGTTTTAGAGATGCTGCCTTTGCAGACATTCCTGTAGGCTTAGAGGAGGCAGAGTATGAGAACTAGAAGTGAACTCAGAGGACATTTTGTCCAGCAGGTTACATCACACGTGCTTTTCTATATAAAATGCTTAACTTAGCAAATTAGAGAGTATTCAGAATGATCCTTCTATACCCAGAAACATAAATATCATCATTGACATTTTCCTCCATGGTGACCAACCATCCCAGTTTCCAGGGACTAAGAGGTCTCCCAGGACACAGGACTTTCAGTACTAAAACTGGGACTCTTTGTTGGTCACCCTTCCCATCAATCCGTCACCTGGTACTTCCAGCCTTAAGGTGCATCTCCCCGTCTGCCCTACCACCATCTTAGTCCTCACCTCTCCTTTGCTCTACTTAACAGACCAGTCTCCCCACACCCTGTAACATTGTGCTCACAGCTTTACCAAAGAACTGGTTTTGGAAAGCGTTGTCTGATCGTGACAAAACACTACTTCAGACCCCTGAAAAACTTCACAATACTTGTAGGAAAAAAGCAGACATCCATTATGTGTCCCATGAGGCCCTGTGTGCCATGTCCCTGTGTGTGCTAAGTCTCATCTCCTGCCATCCTCTCCCCAGGAATTCCCCATAGCTCCCCTGGCCTCTTTTTGTCTTTCCTGTGTCCTCTGTAATGGTTAGTTTTATGTGTCAACTTAGTGAGGCCATGGTTCTCAGGTATTTGGTCAATACCAGTTTAGATGTTACTGTGAAGATATTTTTTAGGTGAGATTATCATTTATATCAGTAGACTTCTGAGTAAAGCAGATTGACCTCCATAATGTAGGTGGGCTTCATCCAATCCGTTGAAAGCTTTAAGAAAAAAGACGGAGGTCTCCTGAAGAAGAAAGAATTCTGTCTCCAGACTACCTTTGAACTTTGAACTCATCATTTCTTCTCTGGGTCTCTAGTCTGCCAGCCTGCCCTAGAGTTTGAACTTGCCAGCCCCCACAATCTCATAAGCCGTGTCCTTAAAATAAGTCTCTTTTTCTCACATAACCATTTGGTTCTGTTTCTCTGGAGAACCCTGACTAATACATGCCCACACTCTAAGAAAAGGTTTTGGATTTTTTGGTGTTTTTGTTTTGTTTTGCCATTTTGTTAGTAATGCCTGACCTCTCTGACTAGCTCAAACCTCCATACTATCCTCTACTCTGTTAAACTATTTTTATCTCTTAGACAAACAATAATAAAGATATTTATATGATTACTGACAAGGTCCTGTCTCCTCCACTAGAAGCTGTATCCTAGTAGATGCTCATTAAATATTTACCTTATGAACGAGTGAACTTTGAATGAGTTATGTGTGTCATAGGGGAATAAACACTGAGAAACACTGATCTATTCCACCCTTTTATTTTAAGGTCGGGGAAACTGAGGTCTATAAACTCAAGAATGTTCTGAGACTATATTAATTGGTTTTGCAATTATATCCAATTATTACTTTTGTGTTGTGAATTATTTGAAAAATACGCACTGCCTTGGATAATCAGTAGTTGTCAATCATTACCTCTAAGCAATGTGAAAAATGTAATTATCCAAACTTATCCAGAATCACTGTCTTATTTCCATTCTCTCTTCCAGTAAAAGAAAAAAAAAAATTAGAGTGTGGTCTAAAAAGGAAAAGAGAAAAGAAGGCTGATTAGTAATTTTTTCCTAGACTAAATCCTTAGAATACATATGAGCTTAAAAATCTATGTGATTGTCCTTTTGCTAGAGTTTGAAAAATGAATGCAGAAGTCTATTGCCCATTTACCCATGATATATACTCATTCATTCAGACAGGCATTAAAGCAAATAATTATAGAATACCTACTGTGTGGCAGGCATTTCACTGGGCACCGCGTGGGGAAGGGCAGACATGAATTAGGCAATTACCACCTCTCAGTTGCTAATAATCCCTTGAAAGTGGTGATAGGTATCCAAGACGACATACAGTAGCACATTCCAGTTAGAATTCCAAGTTTGTAGAGAAGAGGGAATTCACTTCCTGTGGATGATTTGGGAAAGCATGATGCAGGAGGAGGTTTTGGAATGAGGCTTTGAAAGATGAAATGTGGATATGGGAGAGGCTATTTTATGGTGAAATGCTGAGAAAACAGGAAAAAAGCCTGGAGGCTAGAAAAAGCTACAGAAACAAAATTGCCTAGATTTATTCAGGTTTTGTTTTATGTCCTAGAGTGTAATCCTTTCCTTTCCTTGTTCATTCATTCATCTGTTCGTTCATTCAACAAATATCTATGGAGTGCTTCCTCTGTGCTAGTCGCCAAGCTAGGTCCTGATTTTGGACAGAGGAAAACACCATTTGTATGGTCCCTATTTCTAGAAATTTCCAGTCTAGTGAGCAAGATGGACTTCATTCAGTATTTTACCCTCTTGATTTTTGTATGATTATATGATGATGTGAGGGCTGTGAAGTAAAGAAACAGATCCTTTGAGGACAGATGACAAAAGGACCTTGGCTGATAGCCTCCATTGGGGAAGAGATCTCAAAAGTAGCCGAATAAAGAATTAATTAAATGAGAAAGGATAAGGGCACCTGGGTGGCTCAGTTGGATGAGTGTCTGACTCTTGATTTCAGCTCAGGTCATGATCTCAGGGTCATGAGATCAATTCCCGCATCGGGCTCCATGCTTAGCATGGAGTCTGCTTAAGGTTCTCTCTCTTTCCCTCTCTCTCTGCCCCTACCAGCCCCACCCAGCTCTCCCCCATGCATGAGTACTCTCTCACTCTCTCTAAATAAATAAAATCTTTAAAAAAATGGGGAAGGGTGGTGTTTGACAGAGGGAGGTGGGTAGGGGGATGGGTGAAATAGATAAAGGAAATTAAGAGTGCACTCATCTGGATAAGTATTGAGAAATGCATGGAATTATTGAATCATTATAGTGTATAACTGAAACTAACATAACACTGTACGCTAATTATACTGCAACTTAAATAAATAAATGGGGAAGGGTGGGTGGAAATTGCAAGTGATGATCCATTCAGGGGAAGGAGGTTGTGCAAAGGCCCTGTGGAAAGAGAGCTGGCCAAACAATGACCATTACCTACCTTATTCATCTTAAGGATTTTTTTTTCTGTTTTTTTTTAATGCTTTAATGCTGCCGAAACTGGGTGTTTTTTCCACATAGCAGTGGGTTCCCCAACTAGCTGCAGGTTAAAATCATAGTAAGGGGAGTGTTTATTCTTTCTAAAGCTACCAATTTGTGACTTCTATCCCAACAATTCTGAATTAATTGGTCTGAAGTGTGGCCTGAGTATTGCTATTTTTATAAAGCTCCACAGAAGCTTCTAGTATACAGTTGAGTTTGAAACCCATCCAGCTACTAGGTGATTAGTTCACCTAGCTCTTGAATAGTTTAGCTGCTCAGGATTAGAGGAGAGCTCTTAAACATGAAAGAGGCTGCTAACAGTCACTGTTGTTAAAACTCACCAGTTAGATTCTGTTTTGTATTTCCTGACTCTGTTCACCAGGAGGACTTGGTTATTATTCTCAAGTTAAATCTCTACAAGTTGGCTGGCCATTAACAATAAGCAGTCATGATAGGATTCACCTCTCTGACCTCTCTAAGAAAAGTGAATCACTTCCTTTTATATTTCCCACTTCTGCATTTTAATTGTTCTCCCTCTTCCTCTTCTCATCCTCTCCCTCTCCTTCTCTCTCAGGAGTCTTGGCCCTTTAGCAATTAGAGTCCTTCTTGGTCTCCCTCATATCTCTTTCTGGAGCCCAGCACCAATTTCTGCATGTGATTAATGCTCAATAATTAGGGAAAGGCAGACATTTTGGTGAAATCTGGGAATGGCAATTCTTTAACACAAGGAGCAGACTTTCAAAGTGAGCCACGGTAGACTGGGAGATGCAAAGTTAAACAGAGGCAGACCTGGGTCCATCGTCTAACTCTTATCTAATCTCTTATCTGCTTGGGGCCTCAGTCTCCTCCTCATCTGTGAAATGGGGACAGTCAAACTTAACTTCAGGAGAAACAGGGGATTTAAAAGGGCAAAGCACGTAAAACACTAGAGCCTGGCAGTTAGTAGGTCCTACCGAATGAGTAGAAAGAAATAGTCATTACTACATCCAGAAGGGGTCACACTAATCAAATTGTGAATCCCCCACAGCCTGAATCTTCCTCCAAGGAAACTTAGACTCTCCAGCTCCAGGTTAAGCAATGCTCCTTCATGCACTGTATACTTCAGTTTATTCATCTGTGTCCCCTCCTATCCAGACTGTAAACACTGGAGCTGTGTTTGTTTTGCTTCCCACTGGACCCCTAGCTCCAACATAGGGCCTGGCCCCATGATAAATACTCAGTTAATATACTTGCTTCATAAAATAGTGGCGATACCACCACCCTAATTGATGGCATTCCTATCCCTGAAACAAATGGTAATTGGAGAGTCATCTGACCTTCCCCAACCTCAGTTTCCCATGAGGACAATGTGGAGTTGGATCATCTCCGTGGACCCTCCTTCTACACTCTGAATCATGGTGATATAAGAACTATTCTTTGTATGCCTGATACCATGGATCCAATCCACAGAAGAGACATTAAAGACGAAATATTTTTGGCTCCATTTACCAGACCAGAATTTCTTTTATGAAATTAATTTGAGCTCATCAGTTTATTCATTTTTACATTCATATATTCATTCATGCAGTATTTATTGGGAATGTAATGTTTATTTTACTACATCTTGTAAATACAGCATAGTCCCTGCTTTCCAAAAGGTAGCAGTCTACAGAGGAAGACAAAAAACATGAACCCATAGTTTTAATATAATATGGAAAGTGTTCTGATACAGATATTCCCAAGGTACTATGACAGACCTCGAGAGGAACCAAATTCTTCTCATCTGAAGCGAGGGGGATGTTATTTATCATGGAATATAGAGGACTTTCTAGGTAAGGTGCCATATTGAATCAACCTTGGAGAATGAATAGAAATTCTCAAATTTAAAGAAAGGAAGGAGAAAGACAGTGGTAGAAAGAAACATATCCAGGAGCAGAGAGCTAAGAAATGGCACAGAGTATTCCAGCCCTACAAATATAGTTCTTCATGGCTGAAAAGAAAATGAATGTATTGGAGGAACAAGAGCTGAAGTGAAAAGAGTCAGCAGGGGCCAAATCCAAAAGGGCTCCTCACCCCTCCTAACCCTGAGTGGAGACCAAGCCTCCATCAGGAATCAGGAGCCATTTGGAAAGGGAAACACAATTTTCACCCTGGGATCTGTGCCCGCTCTCTCATACTGTGTGAGTTCCAAGGCTGATTATGGTCTAGGTCCGCAGTCTGATTTGGGTGTAGTCTTCTTTGTAACAGATTTTCCCAGCTCCTTATCACAGCTCCTGCTTTTGTTATGGCAACGACTGTGAATGTCTCCAGTGGGATGGGTCATGCCCCTAGATTACTTATCACTGCTCCATTTCTCAGTGTTGTTTCAGTTGGCTGGAGAGTGCTGTCATCACAGGGAGAAGAGGATGGGAATGGTACTGAGTGTCAGCTAACCTTGTTCTCCCCTCACTAAGACTCCATGAACGAATATTAGCCACCTTTAAGCTGAGGTCTAAGACTTGTGTTTGATTCCTCCTATCCTGGATGTCCAGGACAAATCAATAGACACTCCATCAGAGCATACTAGAAGTTCATTAAGTGTAATGCCTGATAATGAGATTTGAGAGTCAGACAGACCTGGGTTCATATCCTTCCTGTGCCACTTCCTAGCTCTGTGTCTTTACAAAGTAATTATAGCTCAGCCTTGAACAGTGTGGGTATTAGGTGCATATAAGTTTTGACTCCCCCAAACCTTACCTACTAATAGCCTACTGTTGGCCAGAAGTCTTACTGATAACCTTAACAGTCAGTTAACATATATTTTGCCTATGTATTACATACTGTATTCTTATGATAAACTAGGGAAAGAGACTGTTAAGAAAAGCATAAGGAAAAGAAAATACATTTACACTACTGTACTATAAAACATATGCATATAAGTGGACCTGTGCAGTTCAAACCTGTGTTGATCAAAGGTCGACTATAACTTATTTGGTCCTTACTTTCCTTATTTGTAAAATGAAGACCCTAATACCTACTTCCTAAGCTTATTTTGCAGATGCTAAAGGGCAAGCACTTAAAGCCCTTTGAAAGTAGTCTGACAAAGGTGAAGTGATTAGTACATACATGCTTATCATCATCTAAAATAAAATGTAAATCGTAAAATAAACCAAGTCTTTATGATACAAGGCTGACAGACACAAGCACCTTATTCCAGTCTTGGCTCCCCAAAAATCACAGTGGGACTTTGAACAAGTTACTGGACTTGCTCTGGCCTCAGTTTCTCGCAGTGATACATGAGAGGAGTATGTTTGATGATCTAGCAATGAACATTTTTAGTTCTGATAACCTATGTTTTTTTGAATAAGACTGATGCCTGCTTAGACATTTGGAAAGCACCCAATGTCTGGATAACCACCCAATGACTGTGCTATAGAAACACAGAAACACTATGTAGAAACATAGTAGCAGTGAACTTTATTAAATACTTGGAAGATTTCAGATTAGATAACAAATGTTTTTTCGTAACTTAAATTTTTGGAAAGCTTTCCCACTAGCAGCTCTCCTCTCCATCTGGCATAGTGTATATGCATGGGTTTTAGCTATCAGAGCACTTGCTGCATTCCACCATTAGGCATCCCTATGACCTCTTTAAGGAAGGGAGACTACTTAATTTTTTTCTCTGTTTTCTCAGCCCCTATCACATGGCATGGCCCATGGTGGATTATGTGCACATGTTTATTAGTTGAATAAGTAAAAGAATGAGTGAACAAGTCAATAAATGAATGAACACACACCTCTGATTGCTTCCAAGTTTAAATGGACTCTAAGAATATGGAGGTAAAAATTTCCAGGACACTGTAGGACCTCAGAAACAAAAAAGGACTTACAATCTATCCCTCTTGTGATGTGAAAAATCTTTCCACGGTATTCTAACAATGCATGTCTATGTCAAGGGATGGAGAACCCAGTACTTTCCAAGACAATGATTTTCACTTGGGACAACTATGACTGTGAAAATGTACTTCCTTCTATTATTGAGCCCGAGTCTGTCTTCTGTTGAAATTAGAAGAGGCAACAGGCATATAGACCTATTATCTAGGGAGATTAATTGGCTATACAGACAAAACCGCTGAGTGTGTGTGTGTGCGTGTGTGTATGTGTGTGTGCACGAGATGTCATAGAATGGGGTCAGCAAGGTCCATGGAACGGTGTTTAGCTTTGTGATGGCATTCAGAGCTGGCTAGACTTAGGAAAATAATTCATTTCAACCAAATTTATAGGCTTGATCACAATTTATTTACTTTAACTATAGAATCTTTTTACATTGCCAAAATACACCTATCTGCTATTCCAGGCTTGTAAGAAGTCAGCCTGAACAATAGAAAGTAGCTTAGTAGTTTAGTGTGACAATTTTTGAGACCTGTTTATTCTAGGCTCTTGAGAGGTAGGTGAACTAACCCTCCACCACATCAGAGGATACCTCTCAGAGGATAGAATAAAATGGGTCCTTTGGATTAGTTTCACTTCCACAAAAGAAACCCAGTACATAAATTGCCCTTAGTTCCCTATGCTGCTCTTGGTGCAAACCACATTTTGTCGGTTGCAGGATACAGGAATTTTGTACACTTTGTGCAACATGAAATACACCAGGACAATGTTTTATGCCCTTTCTTATTGTCAGTGATTGAGTTAGGTGTCTGACTCCAGTGATGGATCACCCTGTAATTTGTATTAAGGTTTTGAATATACCAACACAATTATGTCATCTCAGATACACCCTAGTCATCTTGATAAACTCATATCTTCCCATGTTTCCTTAGCTTCCCATTTCCTGACCTTTCCTATGGTTGAACGTAATATGCATGATATCATTCATTATTTGAGGATTTTATCAGGATAACTGCCAAGGAGAGGGGCAGGAATAATAGATTGGTTCCTTTAATACTCTTTCTGGCTTCCTCCTTTCTGTTGACTTTGTCTACTCTAGAGGCATTTCTCAGCCTCTCCTGGAGCTAGGGGTGACCATGTGACACTGTGCTGGCCAATGAGTCATAAGTGGAGATCCTCCCCCGTTCTTCCTTCCTCTCCTCTGAATTGTGTAGATTGACATGGTACTATATCCATTATATGATTTGGATCCATGTTGTGACTCATCCCTCCTACCTTTGAGATCCTCCTGGCCTCTCAGCTATACCTCAGCCCCTTGACGCTCTGAGCTTCTGTCTCACTAGCTGCTGGCATTGTCATCCTATGTGATCTGACCCCACCCTCTGAGAGATTTACTTGGCAGGTATTTCTCTTGCTTAGTTACTGTTGGAAGAGACAGATATGTAAAATCACAGATCAGGAAATGTGGTGGCTTCCCAGCTTGGCCAAAGCAAGTGGAAAGGTTCAAAAGATAATTCCATTCCTACAAGAATAGGCATACCAAAGAGAATAACTTTTTAATCCCAAAGGCATGCAACTTTGAAGGTAGTTTAAAAAGGCAGAATGGTTTAGAGAGTGGCCTTCGGAGTCATGTCAATTCAAATGTGAATCTTGGCTCCAGTACATACTAGCTGTGTTACTCTGGGCTGAGTACTTAACCTCTTTCAGCCTTAGTTGCCTCATCTATTAAATGTGAATCATCAAAGAACATAATTTATAAGTTTGGAAAGGACTCAATGAAAACATATATGTAAAACAGTTGACAAACTGTCTGATATCCAGTAAAGTGCTTAATGAGTAATAGCTATTGTTATGATTACTGACCTATTAAAGATTGCCAAGCTATTTTGATTAAGATATTAATGTTTATTAAGCTTAAAATATTTTATTTAGTAAAAAGTGAAATTTTATGTCTAATACTTGATAAGTAATGGTGTCAGTGCCCAGTTAGGTTAGACTTAGGAAGGTTGGTTTATTCATTAATAGGTTATAGTTACAAAGCCATGATGGGTAATTTTGTTGTCATTGTAAGCTTATTGGGCAAAAATGCCAGGGGCTAACTTTCTTCTTTACCTCAGGTCCAGAATATTTGGCTATGTCCCTTTGGCTAAAGGAAAAACACACAACCTGTGTAAAGAGGGAGAGGGAAATGTTCTAGAAATTCAGCGGTCAGTCCCCTTATTCTCAGAGCTACCAAGGGTCCACAGCCACTTGAGTTCCTGGCTACCCTACTGAGATGCCATGGGGCCCTTCCTTTCCTGTTCTCAATCATAAGCAGGATTCAAGATGGCCAGAGACACAAAGATCCTTAGACATCATCTGATCACACTTCCCTTGTTCCAGATGGGAACATGGACCCCCAGAGAGGAGACAGGATGGATAAAGTTCATTCATCCAGTTACTCAAATTATTTTCTTTTTTTAAATTTTCTGACTATTTTTTCTCGTGTATACTAAATGCTTACCTACTGATGTGACCGTTATCTGCTATCAAATGAGAAAATAGCTATTCCCAGTTGGGAGATGATTAAACTTGAGCCCCAGTATCCTGATGAAAGAATCAGAACAGTATAGGGAACTGGGTGTCAACAACAAAAATAACTCACTCATATGCTAGGACAAGAGATCCTGGAATTTCCTGTAAAGCTCCTCAATACCAAAGAATTAAAGAACAAGAGTTGCCTTTGTATGAGGAGAAAATCTATGACAACAAAAAATAAGATCTATACCCACTCTAAGAAGGACAGAGATGTCAGCCAGACATTCTTATAGCACCCATCACTGGGGAGATGTATTACAGTAGGAAGGCAGATTTTGGAGTCAGAATGACCAGGATTTGAGTATCTCCTCCTGGCTCTGTGAACTTGGATATGTTATCTGACCTTCCTGTGCTTTGATTTTCTCATTTAAGAAATGAATGTGTAGTTCCAGCTGTTTCCCAAGATAGCTTGTTGCTCATAGAATCTGATTCTAGGGTTTTTTTTAAGCAAGTGATCCCTTTTTTTTTTTTACCTCCCCCCCCCGACAAAGGACAGCCATGTTAATGGAAAGGGAAGGATCTGGCCCCAACTTCCTACCTTCATGGCCACAACCACTTGGGTGGATCCTGGCTCAGCCTTGGTAGGAAGAGGTGTGTCTGAGGCCTGGTTCTATCTTGTTTGCTTCTGGAGAAAATTCAGCTCTTATTTTTGGCATTCCTTGGGCAAGTGTAGAGAAAGCTCAGAGGGTGGGGGGAAAACCCAAGTCTCTTAATCACTGGTTTCTGAGGCAATGCATCCACACATTCCTTTTTCAGTACTAGTGTTTTTCTCAAAATTGTCTATTGTATGTTGTTCTCTTCTGTCTCTAGTTCATCTTGAGATCTCTTGTCTCTTCTCAATAACATGGCCAGTGATTTTATAATTTCTTTGTGAACCAGGAAAAGTACACAGAGATCAGTACACAAGAGCTAACATTATAGATGAGGCAACCAAGTTTTGGAGGCCTGGTTTATCTTAAAACCCACCGTTCAGTTCATAGCAGAAGCAAGACATGATATCTGGGAGTCCTACCTAGGTCTGTTCCCTCCATGCACAGATGAAGAGACCTCTGTTCTCAGTATCAATGTTATATTATATCATGGTTCCTGGAAGTGACTTAGGGTGACACAAAAAGAATAAGCTGTGGTTTTGTGACTGGGCCACAGTTGGGGTTACAGCCTTGGCCAAATTAAGTTCTTTGGCCATTGTTTCCATCTGTGCCTTATTTAGGGTAAGAATGAGAGTCAGTAAGATCACTTGGGTCATGTGGCAGACATTAACCCGGTGAGGGAGCCCATGGAGTGTTTTAAGGAGAATTGGTCTAACTGATTATTCTGGCTATAGTAGAAAATGCATCAGAGAAAGCATACAGAGAGATGCTGAACTAATCCAGGTGAGAGATAATAATCTGGACCATAGCAGATTCTCAGGGCATGGAGAAGAGTAGAGAGGCCTGGATAGGAACAGAGGGAGAATGACTGTGAGGTTGATGAGTTCCTCAGGGCTGATCTAACTGACCATTCTGCAGACTGTCTTTTATTCCCTGTATTAAAATCTTGGCATAATCTTTGATCTCCCTTCTAATGTACATCGATGCCTGTCTCTTCTGTTGTGAAACATATCAGTTCTACTTCCACAAAGTTAATAATTTCTTATTGGGTATCTATTGTGTCAGGCACTGTGTGAAAAGATGAAGTCCAATAAAACAAGACTTCATGATGGATTCGATTGGAAGGATGAGGCAGGGTGTCATTAAAAACAAAAACAAAAAAAAAAGGTTCTTTGGAGTCTGGCTTATAAATATTTGGTGGAGAAAACGTCAGATGACAAAACTGGGTCTGGTGAATGGACCTTGAGTTTGGTTTTTGTCATGTTCAGATGTTCAAGTGGAGATTTCAAGTAGGCAGTCTGATTAGAACCCTGTGCTCTCAGCATGGCCGTAAATAGGTCTTTAATCTTTCCAAAAGTCAGTTTCTCCATCTATACAATCTGTAAACTCATCACGCTTCTTTAACGTTAATTAATTAATTAAATTGAAATATAGTTAACATACAATGTTATTTTAGTTTCAGGTGTACAACATAGTGATTTGACAATTTTATACATTGAGCTATGTTTATCAGGGTGAGTGTAGTTACCGTCTATCGCCCAATATTATTACAATATTATTGACCATATTGGCCATCTTATACTTTTCATACCCATAATCCCACCTTTTAGGACTGCCGTTGGACTTAAATGACCTCTCTATAAAAGCATTTAGGGCAATAGCTACAATCCTGTAAATGCTCAGTACTTGGTACTACTGTATTAGTTTGCTAGAACTGCCATGACAACCTTCCCTGCACTGGGGGGTTTAAACAACAGAAATTTATTTTCTCACACTTCTGGGAGCCAGAAGCCCAAGATCAAGGTGTTGGCAAGTTTAGTTTCTTCTGTGACCTCTCTTCTTGGCTTTCAGATTACCACCTTATCACTGTGTCTTCATATGCTCTTTTCTCTCTGTGCACAGGCCCCTAATGTCCTTTTTTATGCCCAGATTCCCTCTTCTTATAAGGACACCATCAGATTGGTTTAGGGCCTACTGTAATAGCTGCATTTTAACTTAATTGTCTCTTTAAAGGCCTTATCTCCAAATACAGTCACATTTTGAGGTACTGGGGCTTGGGCTTCAACATATGAATCTGGGGGAGAACAATTCAGCCCATAACGGCTACTGTTTCGTTAGCCTTGAATAACAGGAGTTTGAACTCCACTGGTCCACTTCTCTGTGGAGTTTTTCCAATACAGTACAGTATTATACATGTATTTTCTCTTCCTTGTGATTTGCTTAATAACATTTTTCCTAGCTTACTTTATTGTAAGAATTATATACTTATAATTCTTACAACATACAAAATATGTGTTAACTGACTTTTTATGTCATTAGTAAGGCTTCTGGTCAATATTAGGCTGTTAGTAGATAAGTTTTTGGGGGAATCAGAAGTTATGTGTCAGTTTTTGACTGCACAGGGGTTCACCACCCCTAACCTCCACATTATTCAAGAGTCAGCTACATGTTATATTTTACTAAGTCACAGGAAAAAGAATTTGTGCTCGTTTTTGTCTGTCTCCTAAACCATTAGTCATATCACACTCTCTGTGCTTCTCTAGTTGGAGAAGTTTGTGAAACACGAGATCACACAGTCAGGAAGACATGGCACAGAAGTCAGACATGAAAGGAATCACCACCACCGAGAAAGTCAGCCCAGCGCCCTGGGTCATTTCTTCAAGTATCCCTCCTTTCCTTCCTTCTTTGAGCTAAGCAGTAAGGCAAAGTGATTTTGTCACTCATACAACTTGCTGTGCCCACCATTTATTCTCTCTTCCTCTGGTAATAGAGCTCCTTTTTTTCACCCTTTGGAACACTCTCCTCCCTCATTTTTAGTCTGTGTGATTTCTGTGGGACTGACATCACTGTAGGCTGTAGGAGTAGAGATGTGATCCAGACATGACTTAAATGTAGAACATCTACCTGGATCCCTCTCCGAGTTCCTCCATACAACTCAAACTTTGCAAACACAGGGGAGAGACACGGACCTCTACAGATTTTAGGCACTTACGGAATAGCTAGGTCATGTGCCATCTTGACTATTTTGTAAGTAGAGTCCAGCTGGAAATGGAGCTGACGAAGAGGATATCAGAACCAAGAGAAGAGTAAGAAATATCATTGAGTGGCTACATCAAACCCTATCTGTTGCCATATGAAGCCTCTTGACGTCCTGGGTATGTGACTAAATAAATCCCCTTTTTAGCTAAACATAGTTTAAGCTGTATGTTAGTCACTTACGGTAGAAAGATACCTGACTATAGAATTTGGACTCTAATCTGAATTTGTTTGACCCAAAGCCTCAAGCTTCTTCACGTTAACTGCAAAGGAAGAACAAAGATTCTGCCTCTAGAGGTAGTTATCTTAGGTTAGTTACTCCAGGAACAAACTCTGATGGAAAAATCTGGGTACATTCCATGGCAGATGATATATTTGACACAGGCATGCAGACCTTCAGACTTACCTCTATAAGACCTTCCACCTCACCAAGGTCCTGGGCACCTTGGTCATGACCACAGTACCCAGGCTCATCAAAGACATTCTGACTTTTGAGGTCTCACTGGAGCCTGGGATGTCCTTGGCCTCCAGACCTTAACTTTTGGGTTATTTTGTTGAGGATCTCTGTTACCAGGAGAGAAACTGGGGCTCTGGATACCTGTTCTAGGTCCTTGGGTGAGACTTGGAAGGAGCATCTCTGGCTTCCCCATTTTGTGGTTACAAGCTTCTGCTCATCCTCTTAATTTTCCTGACAGGTTCAATCTTAAAGTGTCTTTCTGAATGTGGTTGACTTGGTAGATGATTCAGGAGGCACTGTTAGAAAGGAGGAGAAATAACTCAGGAAAGGGAAAAGAAGACAATAAAGACGGACTTATCTCCCAGCTTACTGCTGAGAGAAATCAGGACTCATTCTCTCTGGAGAACTTTCAGATACAATGTAAAATAGCCTTTGGTGTTATGTTCCTAAAGAGCAAGAAAGTTGAGATATTTTCCACCAGCTCCTGTTAGCCATTGGTGTAGGATTGCTTCCTTGGGCACTTAACTCCCTAGCACTTCTGACTTGCTGGGCATGCTTTGGTGATTGAAGATAATCTTTGGGCAAAGAGTTGCAACTGCTCTCAGTGGAAGCCATCAACATGGAGATGGTGAGTGTTGAGGGGAGTTAGGCAGGATAGAGACGGTATTAAGTGAAGTTATAGTCAGGTAGTTACAGGTGCCTACAGGTAGTTACAGGATTCATGGGATTATGATGGACATCAAGAGGGAGAGGGGATGTAAGACACAGTGAAAGAACAATAAGGCCATGTATGAAATTGGCTGGCGGCAGTAACTGAGAATTATCCTGTTAAAGTGACCCAAACCAGCCAGGTTTCAGAGGACACAGATACAGCTCAAAACACAATTTGATTCACACCGGGTATTACCACCTTAAAAGAGGTTTCATTCTCCATACTGATTTGGGGAAGGTTTTACTCTGGAAAGGCTCAAAGTAAAATCTCCCCAAAATTTGCCCATAAGTTTGTTGTAAAACATATTCTGTTTCATTGTAATCTTATGGTGCAGATCGTAGGCTTTCTGAAGACGGTGATCCTGACCGAATTCATCTCTGTATACATGGAACCTATTTCAATATCTATTACATAGACAATGCTTGAAGAATGTTTTTTAAATAAAACAAAGGAATTTGGTTAGGTGATTCATAAGAACCACAATTGTATCAAAGCAGTCTCTCATGGTAAGAAACGCCTTTAGGGGCGCCTGGGTGGCACAGCGGTTAAGCGTCTGCCTTCGGCTCAGGGCGTGATCCCGGCGTTATGGGATCGAGCCCCACATCAGGCTCTTCTGCTATGAGCCTGCTTCTTCCTCTCCCACTCCCCCTGCTTGTGTTCCCTCTCTCGCTGGCTGTCTCT
>NC_048229.1:61589308-61636823 GCF_002007445.2 Ailuropoda melanoleuca
TGACTCATCCCTCCTACCTTTGAGATCCTCCTGGCCTCTCAGCTATACCTCAGCCCCTTGACGCTCTGAGCTTCTGTCTCACTAGCTGCTGGCATTGTCATCCTATGTGATCTGACCCCACCCTCTGAGAGATTTACTTGGCAGGTATTTCTCTTGCTTAGTTACTGTTGGAAGAGACAGATATGTAAAATCACAGATCAGGAAATGTGGTGGCTTCCCAGCTTGGCCAAAGCAAGTGGAAAGGTTCAAAAGATAATTCCATTCCAATAAGAATAGGCATACCAAAGAGAATAACTTTTTAATCCCAAAGGCATGCAACTTTGAAGGTAGTTTAAAAAGGCAGAATGGTTTAGAGAGTGGCCTTCGGAGTCATGTCAATTCAAATGTGAATCTTGGCTCCAGTACATACTAGCTGTGTTACTCTGGGCTGAGTACTTAACCTCTTTCAGCCTTAGTTGCCTCATCTATTAAATGTGAATCATCAGAGAACATAATTTATAAGTTTGGAAAGGACTCAATGAAAACATATATGTAAAACAGTTGACAAACTGTCTGATATCCAGTAAAGTGCTTAATGAGTAATAGCTATTGTTATGATTACTGACCTATTAAAGATTGCCAAGCTATTTTGATTAAGATATTAATGTTTATTAAGCTTAAAATATTTTATTTAGTAAAAAGTGAAATTTTATGTCTAATACTTGATAAGTAATGGTGTCAGTGCCCAGTTAGGTTAGACTTAGAAGGTTGGTTTATTCATTAATAGGTTATAGTTACAAAGCCATGATGGGTAATTTTGTTGTCATTGTAAGCTTATTGGGCAAAAATGCCAGGGGCTAACTTTCTTCTTTACCTCAGGTCCAGAATATTTGGCTATGTCCCTTTGGCTAAAGGAAAAACACACAACCTGTGTAAAGAGGGAGAGGGAAATGTTCTAGAAATTCAGCGGTCAGTCCCCTTATTCTCAGAGCTACCAAGGGTCCACAGCCACTTGAGTTCCTGGCTACCCTACTGAGATGCCATGGGGCCCTTCCTTTCCTGTTCTCAATCATAAGCAGGATTCAAGATGGCCAGAGACACAAAGATCCTTAGACATCATCTGATCACACTTCCCTTGTTCCAGATGGGAACATGGACCCCCAGAGAGGAGACAGGATGGATAAAGTTCATTCATCCAGTTACTCAAATTATTTTCTTTTTTAAAATTTTCTGACTATTTTTTCTCGTGTATACTAAATGCTTACCTACTGATGTGACCGTTATCTGCTATCAAATGAGAAAATAGCTATTCCCAGTTGGGAGATGATTAAACTTGAGCCCCAGTATCCTGATGAAAGAATCAGAACAGTATAGGGAACTGGGTGTCAACAACAAAAATAACTCACTCATATGCTAGGACAAGAGATCCTGGAATTTCCTGTAAAGCTCCTCAATACCAAAGAATTAAAGAACAAGAGTTGCCTTTGTATGAGGAGAAAATCTATGACAACAAAAAATAAGATCTATACCCACTCTAAGAAGGACAGAGATGTCAGCCAGACATTCTTATAGCACCCATCACTGGGGAGATGTATTACAGTAGGAAGGCAGATTTTGGAGTCAGAATGACCAGGATTTGAGTATCTCCTCCTGGCTCTGTGAACTTGGATATGTTATCTGACCTTCCTGTGCTTTGATTTTCTCATTTAAGAAATGAATGTGTAGTTCCAGCTGTTTCCCAAGATAGCTTGTTGCTCATAGAATCTGATTCTAGGGTTTTTTTTAAGCAAGTGATCCCTTTTTTTTTTTTACCTCCCCCCCCCGACAAAGGACAGCCATGTTAATGGAAAGGGAAGGATCTGGCCCCAACTTCCTACCTTCATGGCCACAACCACTTGGGTGGATCCTGGCTCAGCCTTGGTAGGAAGAGGTGTGTCTGAGGCCTGGTTCTATCTTGTTTGCTTCTGGAGAAAATTCAGCTCTTATTTTTGGCATTCCTTGGGCAAGTGTAGAGAAAGCTCAGAGGGTGGGGGGAAAACCCAAGTCTCTTAATCACTGGTTTCTGAGGCAATGCATCCACACATTCCTTTTTCAGTACTAGTGTTTTTCTCAAAATTGTCTATTGTATGTTGTTCTCTTCTGTCTCTAGTTCATCTTGAGATCTCTTGTCTCTTCTCAATAACATGGCCAGTGATTTTATAATTTCTTTGTGAACCAGGAAAAGTACACAGAGATCAGTGCACAAGAGCTAACATTATAGATGAGGCAACCAAGTTTTGGAGGCCTGGTTTATCTTAAAACCCACCGTTCAGTTCATAGCAGAAGCAAGACATGATATCTGGGAGTCCTACCTAGGTCTGTTCCCTCCATGCACAGATGAAGAGACCTCTGTTCTCAGTATCAATGTTATATTATATCATGGTTCCTGGAAGTGACTTAGGGTGACACAAAAAGAATAAGCTGTGGTTTTGTGACTGGGCCACAGTTGGGGTTACAGCCTTGGCCAAATTAAGTTCTTTGGCCATTGTTTCCATCTGTGCCTTATTTAGGGTAAGAATGAGAGTCAGTAAGATCACTTGGGTCATGTGGCAGACATTAACCCGGTGAGGGAGCCCATGGAGTGTTTTAAGGAGAATTGGTCTAACTGATTATTCTGGCTATAGTAGAAAATGCATCAGAGAAAGCATACAGAGAGATGCTGAACTAATCCAGGTGAGAGATAATAATCTGGACCATAGCAGATTCTCAGGGCATGGAGAAGAGTAGAGAGGCCTGGATAGGAACAGAGGGAGAATGACTGTGAGGTTGATGAGTTCCTCAGGGCTGATCTAACTGACCATTCTGCAGACTGTCTTTTATTCCCTGTATTAAAATCTTGGCATAATCTTTGATCTCCCTTCTAATGTACATCGATGCCTGTCTCTTCTGTTGTGAAACATATCAGTTCTACTTCCACAAAGTTAATAATTTCTTATTGGGTATCTATTGTGTCAGGCACTGTGTGAAAAGATGAAGTCCAATAAAACAAGACTTCATNCGAAGTCCAATAAAATAAGACTTCATGATGGATTCGATTGGAAGGATGAGGCAGGGTGTCATTAAAAACAAAAACAAAAAAAAGGTTCTTTGGAGTCTGGCTTATAAATATTTGGTGGAGAAAACGTCAGATGACAAAACTGGGTCTGGTGAATGGACCTTGAGTTTGGTTTTTGTCATGTTCAGATGTTCAAGTGGAGATTTCAAGTAGGCAGTCTGATTAGAACCCTGTGCTCTCAGCATGGCCGTAAATAGGTCTTTAATCTTTCCAAAAGTCAGTTTCTCCATCTATACAATCTGTAAACTCATCACGCTTCTTTAACGTTAATTAATTAATTAAATTGAAATATAGTTAACATACAATGTTATTTTAGTTTCAGGTGTACAACATAGTGATTTTACAATTTTATACATTGAGCTATGTTTATCAGGGTGAGTGTAGTTACCGTCTATCGCCCAATATTATTACAATATTATTGACCATATTGGCCATCTTATACTTTTCATGCCCATAATCCCACCTTTTAGGACTGCCGTTGGACTTAAATGACCTCTCTATAAAAGCATTTAGGGCAATAGCTACAATCCTGTAAATGCTCAGTACTTGGTACTACTGTATTAGTTTGCTAGAACTGCCATGACAACCTTCCCTGCACTGGGGGGTTTAAACAACAGAAATTTATTTTCTCACACTTCTGGGAGCCAGAAGCCCAAGATCAAGGTGTTGGCAAGTTTAGTTTCTTCTGTGGCCTCTCTTCTTGGCTTTCAGATTACCACCTTATCACTGTGTCTTCATATGCTCTTTTCTCTCTGTGCACAGGCCCCTAATGTCCTTTTTTATGCCCAGATTCCCTCTTCTTATAAGGACACCATCAGATTGGTTTAGGGCCTACTGTAATAGCTGCATTTTAACTTAATTGTCTCTTTAAAGGCCTTATCTCCAAATACAGTCACATTTTGAGGTACTGGGGCTTGGGCTTCAACATATGAATCTGGGGGAGAACAATTCAGCCCATAACGGCTACTGTTTCGTTAGCCTTGAATAACAGGAGTTTGAACTCCACTGGTCCACTTCTCTGTGGAGTTTTTCCAATACAGTACAGTATTATACATGTATTTTCTCTTCCTTGTGATTTGCTTAATAACATTTTTCCTAGCTTACTTTATTGTAAGAATTATATACTTATAATTCTTACAACATACAAAATATGCGTTAACTGACTTTTTATGTCATTAGTAAGGCTTCTGGTCAATATTAGGCTGTTAGTAGATAAGTTTTTGGGGGAATCAGAAGTTATGTGTCAGTTTTTGACTGCACAGGGGTTCACCACCCCTAACCTCCGCATTATTCAAGAGTCAGCTACATGTTATATTTTACTAAGTCACAGGAAAAAGAATTTGTGCTCGTTTTTGTCTGTCTCCTAAACCATTAGTCATATCACACTCTCTGTGCTTCTCTAGTTGGAGAAGTTTGTGAAACACGAGATCACACAGTCAGGAAGACATGGCACAGAAGTCAGACATGAAAGGAATCACCACCACCGAGAAAGTCAGCCCAGCGCCCTGGGTCATTTCTTCAAGTATCCCTCCTTTCCTTCCTTCTTTGAGCTAAGCAGTAAGGCAAAGTGATTTTGTCACTCATACAACTTGCTGTGCCCACCATTTATTCTCTCTTCCTCTGGTAATAGAGCTCCTTTTTTTCACCCTTTGGAACACTCTCCTCCCTCATTTTTAGTCTGTGTGATTTCTGTGGGACTGACATCACTGTAGGCTGTAGGAGTAGAGATGTGATCCAGACATGACTTAAATGTAGAACATCTACCTGGATCCCTCTCCGAGTTCCTCCATACAACTCAAACTTTGCAAACACAGGGGAGAGACACGGACCTCTACAGATTTTAGGCACTTACGGAATAGCTAGGTCATGTGCCATCTTGACTATTTTGTAAGTAGAGTCNTGTGATCCAGACATGACTTAAATGTAGAACATCTACCTGGATCCCTCTCCGAGTTCCTCCATACAACTCAAAACTTTGCAAACACAGGGGAGAGACACGGACCTCTACAGATTTTAGGCACTTATGGAATAGCTAGGTCATGTGCCATCTTGACTATTTTGTAAGTAGAGTCCAGCTGGAAATGGAGCTGACGAAGAGGATATCAGAACCAAGAGAAGAGTAAGAAATATCATTGAGTGGCTACATCAAACCCTATCTGTTGCCATATGAAGCCTCTTGACTTCCTGGGTATGTGACTAAATAAATCCCCTTTTTAGCTAAACATAGTTTAAGCTGTATGTTAGTCACTTACGGTAGAAAGATACCTGACTATAGAATTTGGACTCTAATCTGAATTTGTTTGACCCAAAGCCTCAAGCTTCTTCACGTTAACTGCAAAGGAAGAACAAAGATTCTGCCTCTAGAGGTAGTTATCTTAGGTTAGTTACTCCAGGAACAAACTCTGATGGAAAAATCTGGGTACATTCCATGGCAGATGATATATTTGACACAGGCATGCAGACCTTCAGACTTACCTCTATAAGACCTTCCACCTCACCAAGGTCCTGGGCACCTTGGTCATGACCACAGTACCCAGGCTCATCAAAGACATTCTGACTTTTGAGGTCTCACTGGAGCCTGGGATGTCCTTGGCCTCCAGACCTTAACTTTTGGGTTATTTTGTTGAGGATCTCTGTTACCAGGAGAGAAACTGGGGCTCTGGATACCTGTTCTAGGTCCTTGGGTGAGACTTGGAAGGAGCATCTCTGGCTTCCCCATTTTGTGGTTACAAGCTTCTGCTCATCCTCTTAATTTTCCTGACAGGTTCAATCTTAAAGTGTCTTTCTGAATGTGGTTGACTTGGTAGATGATTCAGGAGGCACTGTTAGAAAGGAGGAGAAATAACTCAGGAAAGGGAAAAGAAGACAATAAAGACGGACTTATCTCCCAGCTTACTGCTGAGAGAAATCAGGACTCATTCTCTCTGGAGAACTTTCAGATACAATGTAAAATAGCCTTTGGTGTTATGTTCCTAAAGAGCAAGAAAGTTGAGATATTTTCCACCAGCTCCTGTTAGCCATTGGTGTAGGATTGCTTCCTTGGGCACTTAACTCCCTAGCACTTCTGACTTGCTGGGCATGCTTTGGTGATTGAAGATAATCTTTGGGCAAAGAGTTGCAACTGCTCTCAGTGGAAGCCATCAACATGGAGATGGTGAGTGTTGAGGGGAGTTAGGCAGGATAGAGACGGTATTAAGTGAAGTTATAGTCAGGTAGTTACAGGTGCCTACAGGTAGTTACAGGATTCATGGGATTATGATGGACATCAAGAGGGAGAGGGGATGTAAGACACAGTGAAAGAACAATAAGGCCATGTATGAAATTGGCTGGCGGCAGTAACTGAGAATTATCCTGTTAAAGTGACCCAAACCAGCCAGGTTTCAGAGGACACAGATACAGCTCAAAACACAATTTGATTCACACCGGGTATTACCACCTTAAAAGAGGTTTCATTCTCCATACTGATTTGGGGAAGGTTTTACTCTGGAAAGGCTCAAAGTAAAATCTCCCCAAAATTTGCCCATAAGTTTGTTGTAAAACATATTCTGTTTCATTGTAATCTTATGGTGCAGATCGTAGGCTTTCTGAAGACGGTGATCCTGACCGAATTCATCTCTGTATACATGGAACCTATTTCAATATCTATTACATAGACAATGCTTGAAGAATGTTTTTTAAATAAAACAAAGGAATTTGGTTAGGTGATTCATAAGAACCACAATTGTATCAAAGCAGTCTCTCATGGTAAGAAACGCCTTTAGGGGCGCCTGGGTGGCACAGCGGTTAAGCGTCTGCCTTCGGCTCAGGGCGTGATCCCGGCGTTATGGGATCGAGCCCCACATCAGGCTCTTCTGCTATGAGTGCTTCTTCCTCTCCCACTCCCCCTGCTTGTGTTCCCTCTCTCGCTGGCTGTCTCTCTCTCTGCTGAATAAATAAATAAAATCTTTAAAAAAAAGAAAAGAAAAGAAAAGAAACGCCTTTAGCCTGTCAGTATGGCCTCTGCATCCACTCACCGGGAGGGAGCTAGGGAAAATCCTACACGGGGCTCGTTCTCAGCCACAATTCTCCTGCACTTTCAGTAGTCACACTCAGAGTAGCTTATAGTAGGAATAAAGGGTGATGCAGATTTTTTATAGACATATGATGCCTCAAATGAGGAAGAATTTTAAGGCCATGACACTGAAAAACAACAACAACGAAGAACTCAACAAGAGGTTTTTCAGACATCTTATCTCTGGTAATACTCTTTGTCTTAAAGTTTACTTTGACTGGTATTAACGCAGCTTGAAATTTAGCTTTCTTAGGATTAGGGTTCTTTCACGTATCTTCTTCTCCATCCTTTATTTTCAACCTGTCTGGATTTGTGAAGCCACACAATTCATAGTTGGTTGGGCTTGTATTGGAACCTAGGTCTGTATTCTCAAACCGAGGCTCTTTATTTCTGTATACTTTGTCTTCCGTAATTATCACGTGGGCTAGTGGGATCATAACAGGCTGTATGTAAGAATGTACCCTTCTTGGTGTCAACCCTTCCTTGTCCTGTGCTATTAGCCCCTTTCTTCCCAGCTCTACCGGGTTTAGTACAAGAAGACACCCCAAAACCAGGGATGCACATATCACTCTTGCTAATGAATCAAACTTTCAGATGATAGCTTTTGGTCCATTATTACTTTCTCTAATAATGTCTAATTTATACATTTCTCACAGGTCCTGTAGGTTAATTTACCGGGGGGGGGAAGTGAGTAAAAACCTATTAGTCTTTTTTTTTTCCTGCCTCAGAAATTATAGACTTGGATGTTTCTATGAGGCGACATTAATAATGCATTTATCATTTCAAGCCCTTAACCTCTTAAGTTCTTCAAACAGAATTAAAAGAATCCTGAACTACTAAATAATTGCATTATGTGGCTGAATGGAGAGAGCGAACACCTCTAAAACGACACTAATCTATTTATTCTCATCCTCACAGCCTCACCACTCAGAGCAGGGTGGACGTTGTCACACACTTTGTTTCTGCCTACGGCCTTTTTAGAACTTCTCCCCAATTAAGCACTGAAGCTTCTTCCCCTAGCCATCTCTGACTCGCATCCAGACCTGCACCTTTACCCTCCCCCATGCAGAAGCCTGCTCAAACAAGTGCCGCATGGCTAATAGCTCAGCTTCTCTTTGTAAACACATCACTCTGCTTTTTTCTTCTGTTTTTCCCCTCTTTCTGGTAATTGTTTACGGGCATGAGGACATATTCGTAGGGCTTATGCTTCAGTGTATATCATTGCATCAATGACTTTGTGGCCCAGTCTAGGCTGGTCAAGGTAGAGGAGCTGAAGACTGTCATCTTGGGGGCCTGTCCCATTCACTATTTAGACCAGTGCTGACCAAGGCTGAAAATATGCAATGAGACTTGTCACTACCTTTGTTGCAATCTGCGATTCATCTTGCTACCCTAGGGTGTGTGTCTAGGGCAGGATGAGAGAGAGCATCTTAACACTCACTCACATGCACTCTAACAAGCAGCTCGTTTTTTTTTCCTTGGCCTTGGTGACAACTTCCACCCCGATCTTATTTCTCCCGGAATACTGGTTTGCTTGGTTGGCACTCAAATTCCTAAGGAGTTACCAAGCCCTGACCAGTGAGGGACCATCTCTTCCGTCCATCTCACATCCTGGCTACTGTAGACACTCTATTTCATTCACTCAAAAATGAAAAAGTGATTGAATGGATGGATGCATGAATGAATGCCACCCGATTCAGATTCCCCACCCGATGGTGGCTGGGTTCAACTTATGAATATAAGTACAACACTTCCTAAGGTACCCCCATTCAGAGAACAGGGCCCGTTCCTACCACCAATATTGAATTTTATTCTGCTCATCACTTTTGGAGGAGGCTGCCTTACCTTGACCCAGTTCTGCCCATCTGCCCTCTCCCCTTCCCTAGGTGTCCACCTGTTTGGTGGCTGAGCCAACAGTGGTCATGATAAATGCTGATGAACCCTTTCACAATGCTGATATGTTTCATTAGTATAGTGAAAATCTAATTAATATTTGAAAAACTTTTTTTCCCACAAAGGATCTAAAGAATGTCTACAAAATATGCCCTTTCATATTTCTTTTTTTTTTTTTAAAGATTTTATTTATTTATTCGATAGAGATAGAGACAGCCAGCGAGAGAGGGAACCACAAGCAGGGGTAGTGGGAGAGGAAGAAGCAGGCTCCTAGCGGAGGAGCCTGATGTGGGGCTCGATCCCAGAACGCTGGGATCACGCCCTGAGCCGAAGGCAGACGCTTAACCACTGTGCCACCCAGGCGCCCCCCCTTTCATATTTCTCATAAATTAACCTCTCAGTCCATACGAGTCCTCCTAGATATATAGCCTGAACTCCTCTTCTTTCTCTGATTTTGCTCTCTTGCCTACTCTGCCACTGTTATGCTAGGTCTTATTCTATGCTTCGGTTTGTATCCCAGGGCCCTCATTCATGCTTAAGGAGCTACATCTTTCAGAAACTTCAGGCCAGAATAGCTGCCTGATGGACTCACCTTTCTGTTTTTAATGGGAATGGCCTCTTTGTTTTTGTCATAACAGTCTTTGTGACTTTATTCATACTCACCAAAGACCATCTCCACACAAGGCTTGGGGAGAGTAAAGGATAAAGACATGGGTGAAGGGTATAGATCATCCTATTTTGTTTCCTTGGATTCTCCACCAGGAGACTTTATGAAATTTGCTTTGAAGAGTATTCAAGAATCGTAATGCTTTCTGTACACATTTTTCTCATCATATTCTAGAATAGCAAAAGTGGATAGTTGGGAAGGATGCAGGGAGATTCTTACTTGATGAAATGGATACCATAGGCCAACTGAAGTCAGACATTCATCTGTGGTCCCATAAAAATTAAATCATTTCAGAACACCAGGATTTCTCCCCTTTTTTGTGATTTCTCTTTTTCTCTCATAGGCAACTTCTGCCATGGGGCAAAAGTGGACTCCAATATGATCTGTTCAGGTGCTTCTTTCGTGGTAGTCTCAAATGTACACACACTCACACGCACACGGAACTTCTCCTTCATTTTTGTCTCAGGAAGAATGTTTCATGACCACAAAATTGAGATTTGTTTCACCCTTGCTACTCCTGATTCTTAAACGTAGGGATGAAAAGTTCTAAAATGCATGCTGTTCAGTTCTCAGAGGTCTTCCAATCTGAAAATGAACTTTGTTTATCACCTTGTCCTGATAGCGTATCATTCTGTTTAACTGCAGAGTAGTGAAGGACATATATTTCTTCAGGAGCTCAATAACAGTTCCCATCGTGTTTGTGATGCTGTTTATTCATTATCTCAGTTGTTCCTTACAAAAACTCTCAGAAGTATCTTCATTTGACACACGAAGATGCTAAGGGCTAAGTACGTTTATTGACTAGTTCAAAGTTGCAAGCCTAACAAATAACAAATGAGCAATTCAGAATCCAGCCTTATTATCTGACTTCAAAACCAGCGTGTTTCACTGATATTCCTTAGAAACCAATGCTTTAGTTTTACATATTGCTACTCTTATGGTCTACCTTAATTTCACATCTTCTTTGTGCTACCTAAAGAACATGTAGAAAAAGCAGGAAGGGAAAGGAGGGAGGAATTTGAGAGAGAGAGAATAGAAGGGCTACCCCTAGTCTCAACTTCCAAACCAAACCACATTATTATTTTTAGGATAAATTAGAACTGCATGATCGGTGCTAAGTGGGACCACTTCCATTAGAAACCCAAGAGCAGTGATTGCAGGTGATTGGAGAGCATTTTCATTGGCTGCTGTGTTTGGATTGCTCTTCTGTCTTAATCATAAAAGATCTGACCATCGAGTGGTGAAATTCTACTCCTAATGTGAGCCGAGTGCCTCTCATATTGGCATATCTTGTGAAGCGAATTAGCCATCTAATAGCTAACACGATGACATGAAGAGAAGTCAAATGTAGCATTGATTTCCCAGGAGGCTTCAAAGTAGATCAAGTAACACTAAAATAAAATTGTCAAACTAGAAAATGGTTCTCATCAGAATATTTTTTTCTTCCCTATAAATAAATGACTTAGACCAGTTCAAGAACTTCACTGGCTATGCAAGACACAGCTTAGTGGTTTCACAAAGCATTTGTTACCATTTTTTATACTTGTTTGTAACATGAGATCAGTCATTTGAAGGCTAGAAACTGGCTTAAGCTTGAGAATTCTCCCCAATCCCTGTCTCTTGCCCTTTCCCTTCCAGAAAGACAGAAACAACAATGATAAAATTGACTCCCAGCTTCCTGCAATTCTACTGCCTGGAGGGTGTTTAAGTAGCTTGCCCCCAAAACTTGCAAGGTTCTTTTTGCTTCACTTTTTGACTTGCCGTCTGGTTCAGGGTTTCATAACCATAAAGAAATGGAAGGAAGAGAAATGGTAATAATTATTAAGAATGCATGCCGCTCTATTTCCTATGAGAGAGTTTTGCAAAACGTATGTTATCGCAAAGAATACAGTATTTGGAGTCAGATAGACCTGGGCTTGGGTTCTAAGCTGTGTGTCTTTGGGCAAGCCACTTCTCCTTTCAAGTATCCGTGTCCTCATCCATGTCATGGGAACACAAAACTTATGTGTCATTATTAAATACTTTAGATTTTAAAACCAATGTTTATTAAATGTTCCCTCTGCTTAGGCATAAGGCTAAGCACTGTATGCACATTATTTCACTTAATCTTCACAAAACTACACTCTCTTCATCCTTCCTTGGTTGTTGTTACTATTCTTGTTGCTTTTGCACATGAGAAACCAATACACGGAGATGTTAAGTCCATTTTCTAAGTTTACTGTGCTATTGTGTGGCAGAGCTAGGGTTCAAACTTTCATATTCTTGCTGTGGAATTCTTACTTTACACTATTTTGCAATTAGTTCAATATCATTATTTTGCAAATGGAGAAGAGGGAGTTTAGAGAATTAGGAGAGGTGTAAGAGATTAGCTAGCTAATTCAGTGACAATATCATGATTCTGGGAAGGCTGAGGTCAACCAGGAGTTCTGACCCTTGGGGATCCCGAAAACTAAGTTTTTCCTCTCAGTCTCAAAATAATTGCACACCATCATGGCAGACAGGAGTCTGGTGTCATTAACTGGAATGCTGAACTTTTCAATTTGGGAAAGAAGGATCTGCAGCTCTGAATTTCCTAAGATGGTTGGAACATCTGGTGTAAATGCATGTTGACATCACAAGGAATAAAACCTGAAACACAACAGAAATTATTCCCTTTGCAAAACAAATGCTAGAGGGAGAAATCACAGAGTAATTCCGCCAGATTTCTCAGCAATTCTCTCAAGATTGTGCATGTTAATTGCTTGTAGCTGCAGGTTAGTACTGCCAGTTCCTGTGTGACAGCGAAGTACCAAGTGGCTGGCCCTTCAGTCATAGAATTACAGACTTTGGGGTTTGGAGACATTAGAAGCAGGTCAGGCTGCCCCTTCCACCTACATAGGCCGATCCCGAAGACCAGTCTTCACCTCTTTTTGCCTAGTTGAGTTTGAAGTGACTGAGTGATGGGGCTTCTCCAGGGAAGTCATTATAACATTGTAGATTTGACTATGGGACAATGTTTTATTTGGTTCAAGTTATCATATTATTTGTTTAGTTATACTCATTAATTCTAGCTCCCCTTTGGAATGCTTGATCTCTAATCACATGCATTAAGCTCTTGGCTTGCTGTCCCAAGTCCACCACTGATTTTAAGGGTGACCATAGGAGGGTTATTTCTCCTCTCTAGTCCTCAGTTTCCCTTTCTGCAAAAAATAAATGGAAGAATTGAAAAGGATGGTATTGAAGGTCTGTGTTTCTTCCTTTCCCTTTCTGTTTTTTCCTGCTTTCTTTCTTTTCTTTCTTTTTGTTCATTTCCACTTTATCTCTGCTCCTCCCTCCCTCTTACCTTTCCCCACCACTACCTTGAAATGGTCAGTTCTCCATCCCAGGACCCTTTGGTATACTGAAGCTAACCCTCACTACCTTGGAAGAACCAACTGTGCTTATTTCTTTCCAGCTCTGTGATCAATGACATCTCCTTGGTTGCTCAGAATTGGCCATGGTGGATGTATTCACACTATGGAATTCAGCAGAAGTGACAGATCACCCGTTTGCTCCACAGAGAGCCAGTTGTCAAATATTTACCAGACCGCCAATGCTGTGACCACTTTCTAAATAGAGCATTAGCATAAATAACTTTCCCTTGTTTAAAAAAGAATTAGATCATGCAGCTGTGAAAGAGCTCACCTATACTCAGCACTTGGAAAAGAACTCATATTCAAGGAAGCTGTGTGGGGTGGGGAGGAGCAGGGGGGTGGAGGTTGGCAGATCGTAGGTTTTAGTCATCTTCTATTTACCAGAAAAATTTTTCTTAAAGCAATCATTACCACAACTTTCAAAGATTGGTATTATCCCCATTTTACATATAGGGACGCTGAGGCCCAGCAAGTTTAAGTAATATACCCAAACTCACAGAAATAGTAAGTGGCAGTATCTCATGGCTCAGAAACAGTCTGAAAGGTCAGCACCATTTATGTTTTTGCCCCATTCAGCAATTGTTGAAGGTGTAGAATGAAACCAAAAGTCCTTGAATTCAGGCAAAACCCACCCAGAACCGTTCAGATGGAAAGAACTCAGAATACCATAGATGCAGCTTTAGAGAGGACTTCAGGTAAGCCACCCTGGGATTTAGAAATAATCACTTTACAGATGAACGTAAAGATTAGAAAAGAAAATTAACTCATGGGCTTTACCTTTAAAGTACCCAAGCCTATATGTCTAGAATGGTCAGTTGGTTTTAATATCTTAAAGTAAATTAGGCTCGTTTTCTTAATTATTCCTTTCTGTTTTTAAAAATAATGTTCAGTTTATTTCGGGTGCAGATCTTTCTCAAATGTCTCTGTGGACCTTGATGTAACTTTTTCACCAACCCTAAGGCTTGGGATCACTGCCACTTAGTACAGCTTGAATTCAAACCCCACTATTTGACTCCAGATCACATAGTTTTCCGTCCATCATGCTGGCCTGCTCTGCAGTGTTGGGAGAAACGAGTGCCATTCTGGATGCAACCTCAGTAGTGTCTGTGTCCAAGACACTGTTGTCTGCAGCAGCCTCCTCCATCCTGGTATGCTTTAGCACATCCCAGAATAGGACATTAATGTGCTTCCTCCTTTTAATATATTGATGCTCTCCCCACTGTTAATAGAGAACAGAGGTGCTGGCCACAATGGGAGACCTCCAGGCAGAATGCGGATGGAGTCTTCAAAGGCCTGGAGAAGGGGGGCCTCCGGGACCCAGCTGCCTCCCAGATGGGGCTTGTTATCCACACCACTCTCCCACATTGAAGGGAGGCCAGCAGAGAGCCACAGAAAATTAGAGGCTTGTGTTAGAGAGGCCAGATGTCGAGACAACGGGGACATCCTGTCTCCACTGGCCAGGCTAGCGGCTTTGAGTGCTCTTTGCTGTGGTGGACATGTGGGCTTATGAAGGTCATGTTAAGAAGTTCTGTTAAGTAAAACGTCAGGGGAAGTGGTTGTGAAATAAAGTGATAGCATCATTTCCTTGAGCCCCACCTGTGCAGGCATGGAGGGATTACAAAGAACCTTAAGACCTACTCTGTGTACAACAGTGCTTTGATACATGTTATCAATTCCTTGGAATGATATTTTTTTTTAAAAGATTTTATTTATTTATTCGACAGAGATAGAGACAGCCAGCGAGAGAGGGAACACAAGCAGGGGGAGTGGGAGAGGAAGAAGCAGGCTCATAGCGGAGGAGCCTGATGTGGGGCTCGATCCCATAACGCCAGGATCACGCCCTGAGCTGAAGGCAGGCACTTAACCGCTGTGCCACCCAGGCGCCCCGNAGACCTACTCTGTGTACAACAGTGCTTTGATACATGTTATCAATTCCTTGGAATGATATTTTGAAATAAGGACTGTTTTCAACATTTTATAAGCAGCAGTAGCAACAATAATATCCTATAACTCAAGGAGGCGAAATGGTATGGCTAAGGCCACATGGTTACAAGCAGCAACAGTGGGACTTGAACTTATGCAACCTTGATTCTGAATCTTTTCCTCCCTTTACACCAGTGCTTCTCAGGATGGTCCTTAGATAGCTGTATCAGCATCTCCTACCCTGGGATCTGAGCTTCAGAGGTCCTCCAGGGAATTTGGATGAACTCTAAAGTCTGAGAACCATGGCCCTACACCATACACCATGCTACTGTCCTTTGAAGTAGCCCCTGAGACTAGCCTCTGGAGGTTTTCTGGTCTCTTCCACTCCCTTTCAATTAAAGCAAGAGTTTCAGGAACAGAGGAACAGCCCTTCAGGAGTCTTCTGCACTAGACATTATGAGATTTGGCTGTCTTGAATGAAAACAAATCCCAGTGAAATAATTTTTCACATGGCTCAGCCTGACTCCCTCTGGTTCAGTGACTGCAGGTGGTGAGATGCAAAGAGGCAAGAGAGCAAAACATGGCAACATGCTTTGAGGTAACCATACTGCTCTCTTGACTTCTGGAGTCTCTTATCCACTGAGTAAGATTCACCTACTGGCTTCTCAGAAGGTACCATGGATGACCCTAGGTCTTAAAGAAACCAACCTTTCAGTAATATGCCGCCCAAATGCATATTCTCCCTCCTGGGCCATAATCAACAGACATGCACTCATCCACCAATGTCCCAGGCCATCCCTATCTCTGTGATGGGCCCAGCTTATGCCAAGAAGTCCTATTTAGATTCGTGACTTCCTTACAGTTGCGTTAGGCCTTCATTAAAATGTGAACTTCAGGACATGGAAACTGGCAGTTTTCATAANTCTCCCTCCTGGGCCATAATCAACAGACATGCACTCATCCACCAATGTCCCAGGCCATCCCTATCTCTGTGACGGGTCCAGCTTATGCCAAGAAGTCCTATTTAGATTGGTGACTTCCTTACAGTTGCGTTAGGCCTTCATTAAAATGTGAACTTTAGGACATGGAAACTGGCAGTTTTCATAGCCAAACATGGCAAATTTGATGTTAAAAAGTAATAATCTCTTCCAGAGTGTTCCAAAAAAAAAAAAAAAAGGCATCAAATAAGGAAACTAGAAATTTGGTTAAAAAAAGCTCAGGAAGTCCCAGGATACTAGCTGGTATCCAAGCAATAACCAGTACCAAATCCTATGAGAAAATATAAGTTACAGATTCATCAAACAGACTGAAGTGTAGGGAGATGATTTGAGGAAGATAGGTCATGAGGACAATGAGGTCTAGCGGGTGCGGTCCCAAGAGATGAAGTTACTCTTGTGCCATTGGCGTAGACTTCCTGGGTGGTTGTTAAAATAAAGGCTGTTTACTGTTCTTACAAGTTGTTTTTTATCTGTTGTTATAACCCATGGAGTCACAGGATGAGGGCGTCGGGTTGGGGGAACTACAGTCTCCCATATCTTCCTGATAAGTGCAAGGCGGGTAGAAAAATAAGGGAAAGTGATAACCCTGGTCAGCTCACTTACAGTTTGTGCAATTTTTCTAAATTCCATGTTTTAAAAAGATGTTGATAAACTGGATGAAATCCAAAGACGGAAATTATATCTCATGAGAGACAATGGCAGGACTTGGACATGTTTTGACTGAGGAATAAATAGCATAAGAAAGATAGAGCGTGAAAAACCCCCATCTTCAAATGCTTCAATCTTAAAGTATCTCTGTTATTAAAATCATAAGAGACATTTGACCAAGTTTGAAACATTTGAAAATAGATGACATGACTCTTCGTGGTTTCACCATTCCAACATGAAGCCTATTTATATATTTGCATATTCCCCTTTAGTACCCTAGTACATGTGGCTTGCAATAAGCAACTAAGCTTAGTTGCAACCCACATGTACTTCCTTCTCTATGGCTCCAAAACTCAATCTGAGGACCACTGGTAAAAATTGCAGGGAGGCTACGTGTACCACATTACTAATAAAAAGGTTGGCAATATGTAATACATGACAATTAAACAAGGACCTGTCAATGAAAGCCATGTAGAAACGGAGTCAGACACCATGCTGGGGAATAGCTTCCCTTCCCCCATGGGATTATCTAGGTATGAACTGGAAAGGAGTCTATCAATAACGTTGCCAGGAGGCTTTCTTGATCAAGTCAGTGGTTGGTCGAGGATAGCTTTCACAGTCTCTTCATATTCATAAGTGTGCATGGATCCATGATTCCAACATAACCATTGCAGTTCCTTTCTTGAAAACAGATTTTGAATCACCATTTCAGAAAGTAAATGGCAGGAATGGAACTAACATGTTTTCCCCATGTGTCAGATCTGTGCTTTTGGTCCCTTTACATTAGCTCTCATCAGGACAAACTTTGTATAGTATGTACCAGTTATATCTTTGTATTACAGATGGAAAGTCTTAGGACACATTTTCTTCTAAAGGTAGGATTATAACCAAACTGGTCCAAAATATAGAAGATTCAAAAACTGAAGAAAAACTAAACTACAGAAGTCCTTGGCATGGATAGAGGCCAGTATGCCTTTAGGGACCTCAGAATCAGGAGTTGCTGGGTTGTTACTCTCCTAGCCCCCATTAGTAGGATTCACCTAGCAACTCTCAGGATGCTTCCTTAGTGCGAGTTTTTGGGAGAGAGACACTTACTGGTTTAGTCCACAATGGTTTGCCTTAGATCAAGTCCAGTGAACTGTGAGGAGGGCATATGAAGTCATCCTGTGAGGTGCTTTGGTCTGCAGTATGTGCAGATTGTGGGTGGTGGCGGGGGCAGCCCTAGAAGACACGAGTAGGAACATGTGAGTAGCGAGCAATGGTTGGCATCTAGGAGAGTGTGACATTGCCTAAGATCTCATAGCTACAGATCACAGAACCAATAATCAGAACAAGGTCTATTTGGATAGAGGCGTCGATCATCCTAACATACCTGGTAATAGGATAATGCTGACTCTCAGAGAAGTTAATCCCTGTCTAAGGTCACAAGGTTAGCAGGAAGAGGACAAGAGTATTGTTCACAATAGGTAACTCAATGCAACATGGGAACACGCTAGAGAAGTGTCCCTTCAGACATTCGTTTCAGTTAGTATTAATAGAGTCAACAGAATCCAGTAGGCGATGATAAAGGTTTCATGATTAGACTTACGTGAGTTCAAGTCCAGAATCCGCCTCTTGCCAACCATGGAATCTTGGGCAAGCTTATTAATGGATGAACAAAGTACTGGTTCTGACATCTCAATCCCTGGATTCTAGGAACTCAATGTAGTAATCTGTAAATGAGGGCATTGAATTACATGTTCTCTCAAACCCACTCCATGTCTCAATTTCTGATGATGGCCTGGAGCAGGGATTGGCAGACTCTATCCCATGGGTCAAATCCATCTATTTTTGTAAATAAAGATTTCATGGAACACAGCCCAACACATTCATTTACATATTATCCATGGCTGCTTTTATGCTACAACTGCAGAATAGAGTAGTTGCAACAGAGACCATATGGCCTGCAAAGTATAAAATATTTACTATCTAACCCTTTACAGAACCAGTTTGCTGACCTCTGGCCCAGAGGAAAGTAATTTTTTTCTGCCTCCAGCACCCATGTTCTTTGTGCCCAAATTCTTGCCTTCCATTGATATTGTTCTTCTTCAATTATTTTTATAAGAACTTAGAGACCAGTCTCTGAACATATTCTGCCTGGGATCAAATCCCAGCTCTGCCACTCATTACTGGTGTCAGTTTGGGCACGTTCCATAAATTATCTGAGCTTCAGTTTTCTTCTCTGGAAAATGAGATTGGATAGAACTACCTCACAGTGTTCTCCTAGGACTTTAATGGGAGCTGCTTAGAAAGTGCCCAGTGGATATTAGCTGCTGGTACAATGACTGTTTTTTTCTTCATTCATCCCTCTGGGCAAATGTCCATCTCCATGTTTCTTCATTTAGGAGTTTGGCACTTAATAGCTGGTAATTCATACTGCAATAATTGATCTGGTCCACGGTGAGGAAATTAAAGTACAGGAAGATGTCTGGGAAATGAGAAGGTTGGCAAAATTATACTTGCAGCTCACCCCCTCTTTACATGGTGCAAGCCAGTCATGTGTCACACCCTACTTGGGGCAGGGGCCTGATGGCTGGAAATGCCAAGGAAGATGCCTGGGATGCTTTGACCCAGTCTTTTCTCATGACAATGAGACCCAGACAGTGCACAGAGGCCCAAATTCCTGAGACAGCCTAGACCAGGCAGAGAGTCAGGTCGCCTGGCTGTCCTCCTTCTTTTAATCAGAAGCAGGGCTGCTCTGCTGAATGGACTGCTCAGGAGAGAATACAAATGCCTCCGCTGGCAGGGTTAGAAAGTGGCCTCCATTAAAATCACACATCCCCTCCCCTTCCAGTCCCCCATCAGGAAGCTTCAGGCTATAGGCCTGAAAGCCTATAATGCATCCATTCCCAGCATTCCCCACCCCCTTCCCCAGCCAAGGGGGTCAGTTTCATTACATATCTCAGGAGGGGTCTTCATTCTTTGTCAGTGAACATCTGGCCCAAGAGACCTCCTAATTAAAACCACAAACTAATTATTATCACCTACTCTTTCCTGTTATTGTTTATGATCTCTGTATACTCTCTACCCTGCCCCCAGTACACATGGATCCGACAGGAAGGGTTAGTCTTTCCTAGTTTTCTTTCTCCTTTAATGAATCTTAGGCCCCAGCTATGTTTCTCGGTGGAGTTGGAGGTCTGGGACCCTGATTACTACCAGGGTTTCCAATTGCCTATTCTCCCCCCTGGCCTTTCTGAAAGGATCCATTGAGAAAGAGGTCATGATTAAAGCCCTTGGAACAGGCAAAGTGTAATTGAAGCAGTGCCTGGCGCCTCTAGGCTTAACCTCCCTCCCTATAAACCACAGCCAAGCTCAGCAGGCTGCAGAGCAAAATGTGAAGTGTGAAGTGGGGGTGGGGGACGTCTGAAGTGTAGGAAAGCCAAAAATGCAGGGTGCTAAGAGGAAACATCCCTGACATGTGATGAAGATGTGTAGGGAAAGCCATACAAAAAGAATTAAGTCAGACTTGTCACAGAAAGAGTGAAATACATATTTATATTATATACATTACAGGTTCCTACAGGCAACTCAGACATTAAAGGTTTGTTAAGGGGGGGTCTCAGAAGTGTGCTATGACGTGGTAGAAGAAAAGTGGGCTTCTGATACCTGTGTTTGAATTCAGCTTCATATTTCCTGGCTGTGTAATCTTGGGGCAAGATTCATTTTGAGCTCCATTTTCTTCTAAAGCTCTTCTTTGCAGAGCAGTGGTAGGGAGTCAAGAAGCTGATGTGTGTGGTGTCTGATACAGAGGCTGTGCATAAAAGGAGCTTGCTAGTTACAAATGTCCATCTTTTCTATCAAGCACTAAGAGAAGAGGAGGGGAGAGTGGGGAGGCGGGGAGAGCCGGGAGCCTCACGGTACGACTCGGATCACCATGATCCACATTGTCATCAGAGCAGCTAACAATATACAGTTTTATTATGTGTCAGATGCACACCGCCCCCCCCACAAGTTTGCAAACACACACATGCACACACCCGTGCACACTAATCCTCCAACAATTATAAAACATATAAGCTAGGTACTAATATTTTTTCTCACTTGAGGAAACAATTACTAAGATGTGGTTCTTATTAAGAAGGAGATCAGGTCCTGCTTCAAAATCACTTCAAGACATTTAACATGTTACTACTTTGGGACTCTGATAAGTGAACTATATTGTATATAGAGAGAAGCTTATTGCCACATTACTTAGAGTCCCAAAGCAATAAAAACAATAAGGGAAATAACCCAAATATGTACCCATAGCTTAGGGGGCTGAATAAATTATGGTATACATATCCATACTATTTATCAATACTATACAGGCTATAAAACCATTTATAGTTGTGGTTACCAAGAGTTTCTGATGCTAATATGTCCATGATATTATAATTTTTAGAAAAAGCAAGATGCAGAATTTTACTTGTGCACAAACATATCAACTTTGTAAAAAAGAATGAGGCAAAAAGGAAAAAAGATTGGAAAGAAATGCATCACCATGTTAAGAGTAAATCTCTGGATTATTTCTTCACATCTTCCTTTGGAAACTTTCACATTCCAGTGTAGTGTAGGGTATAGGGTTGAATCTGGGTTCTGATACTCTCAAGGCTTGGAACACTGGATAAGGAATTCACTTTCCTAACTCTGATTTTCTTCTAATGTAATGTACAGTGGTAATGTCTCCAACATAAGAGATGCCGCGAGGGTTAAAACAGAAAGCGTATGCAACCATTTAGTATGGTCCATAATATTATAGTGTATTGTGTCTTGATATTAAAAAAAAAAAAAACAGTGGAGTGCTGGGGAGCAAAAGCCCAGCAGACACAGGAGAGTTGGGCTTTGTGGACAGAGGGGGAAGTTGGGTCCAGCCCTGTCTGGTGCTGACTGGAGGGGCGGGACGCTGGCAGCTGTGGACGGCCCCTATCTCTTTTCACAAACAAACAGAACAGTCCTGGAGGGAAGCTCCCCACTGACCATCTGCATTTGCTCAACATCCATGTTCGTCATTTTTACTCTACCATCCATCCCTTTCAGCCTTTCCTTCTCTTTGATGTAGATAATAGTCTGGCTGGAGCAGTCAAATGTTTTTAAGTGTGAGATTTCCACAACAGGAGTGAGGTCAGGGACACCTGGAGGAAGGGGCCTAGGTGCTGCCCTATGCTAAGCAAACAGCTTAGCAGGACACTGGCCGGGGAGTTTACACTGGAAATAGGGGCTGTGTTCTGGCTTTACTCAAACACATGTGCTGTCTCTCTCTCTTCCTCTTTGTGTCTCTGTCTCTCATATACACACACAGACACACACACAACCCATATGAGTAGCAGGTTAAACATCACTCACTCAGAGATCCTTTCTTGGGCGCCACATAATCCCAAGCATTCCCATTACCCATTATCATTCCCAAAGCACCATGCATTTCTTGAATGCGAGATGGATCTTATTATAAAATGGCTGCTAAAATATCGGCATTCCCATATCAGTGAAAATTTCATCAGGGCAGGGGATTCATCTGACTTATTTGACATTGTGTACCCAGCACAATGTCTGGCATGGTAGTTTGATACCCAAATGAATAAAATAAGTGAATATTCCGGTATGGAAGTCTTAACTGAATATAGGAGGCCTAAGTAGATGGACTTTTGAGAGTTATAGGTTGCAGGACAGCCATTGGGTGGGACAAGATGGGCTGAGGTTTCCAATGGCCCATAAACCACTTAGTCTTTCCATCTCGTTAAGAAGTGTGCAAACTCAGGGCCCTGACTTGTTGTCATCTTTGTGTATATGTATGTGTGCTGAGGGAGACTTTGAGTTCACTGCTAAGGATGAGGGTGGTAGCTATTACGGTGCTCTCACTGAAGCTATTCCTCCCCAGTAAGTAATGTGTATTTCTGCAGTGCTCTGTTCAACGCCGGACATGCACTATGTGTTCAGTTATGTTTGTTGCCTCTTAAAACATCTGAGCATGCAAAGAAGACTTGGAAACTTCAAAACCTAGATTAATTTGCTTTCTGGTTTTATGAGTTTGGCTGCTTTAGATACCTCATATAAGTGGAATCACTCTAGGGGTTAGGGGGAGAAACAAATAGGGAGTTGCTGTTCAAAGCATATAAAGTTTCAGTCGTGCAAGATGAAGAAAGTTCCAGAGAGAATGCTGTACAAAATTGTGCTTATAATTAACAGTTATGTACATGTAAAAAATTGCTAAAGAGGGTAGATCTCATATTGTTATGCTTTTTTTTTTTTTACCAAATTTAAAAAGCAACTAATTTTGGGGTTTTCTTTTAATTAAAAGAAAATTCTTGTTTTTCTGTGGGTCAGACCTAGGGAGGTTTAGTGAAGGTCCTGTCAACCTACGTGGTCTGCATGGTAAGGACCGGATGGCTACCTGGTGTCTTATGAGAACACCAGACAACCTTTCAGGTCTCCTGGGGGTTACCATCGTCTTTGACCATGGAGATTAGCTTCACTGCCCTCCAAGACTGAGCTGTCATTATGAAACCAATCAGCCCCTCAGAACGTGATCTTGCCGCCTCCAGACACAGCTCTGGACTCCAGCCGCAGCTATGTGACATGAATGCACATTACTTTTCTTGCGCCTTTGGCTTTTGTTCTCCAGTTTCATGCTAGGAATTGGGATTTTTGTGGAGCTGACTCTCTGGTCCTTTAGAGACTCCCGAGCTTTGCAATAATGCCCTGGGATTCCCTTGGCCATGTTTGTAATCAGAGTTACACAATCAAGGAAAAATCGAGCAGAGGGACTGTTGCTTCATATGGAAGAGCAGGAAAGTTATTTGTTGTGTCCAAGAAACGACACTGAACCCTCCAAGAGGGCAGTAGCTCCTCGTGCTGCCTCCTCTTCCTCTGCTGTGCTCCCTTTGGGTTTCCTGCAAACGCAGCTGCTGTCATTTACACCTCCCCTAGGAGTTCTGTCCCCCCACCACAGGCGTGCATTCAGCTCCCCTGGAAGTAACCTTGAAGACAGTGTCGATGATGGATTTGCACAATTTCACTTCTGACTTCTGAATACATTTTGCTGCGTGACACCAGGGAGGGGTGAGGTGTGCGGTGGTCAGCAGCCCCTTAGCTCTCTCTTTGTCTTCATTTAAAGAGCACTTGCCTGGTTGAGTAGGAGAATATGAACCCTTGGAGATCTTGCACACACTGGAGGAAGAAAGAAGATCACATAATAAGCAAAAATGCCTGCATCCCCCACCCTGAACCCCTCACTCTCTATCCCCCCCTCCTTTATTTCTCTTCTTGACCCTCGCCCTTTTAACACAAAACATATTTTCGCTTATAGCCTGTCCCCCATCCCCTCTACAACTTAAAGCAATACTTTCCCTCTTTCATGTCCTGCTGTGTCCTCAGTGCCAGGAACAGTGCCTGGCGGATAGCAGGTCCTCAATAAAGATCTACTGAATGAATGAACTGACAGCCTGACTTTGGGATTAAGTCCACTGCAGTGACAGTTCCGTTGCTACCAGCCAACAGCTATCTGCCCCAGCACCAGCACTTCCGCTCTTGGAGCCACAGTTCCTACATCAACATAAGGAGGGTTGTACTTCCCAGACTTCCCAGATATCTGGTGACATTTGAATAGGAGGATGCAGATGATAGTGTTTATTAAACGGCAATATTCCTCTGACATGTATGAGGCGTGATTTGTTTGGCTGGATTTTAATGTTTTGATCGCATCTTTGTCTTTTGCTGTAAGTTACTTAACAATCCTTTTGAAATCCGATAGCATATAAATGATATGAGCAGAAAAAGAAAGTAAATGGAGATATTTCACAAATGAGCATGGAGTATTAACAGGAAATTCACAAAAGGAAAAAAACTGTACAAAGTGGTAAAAATACATAAGAACAATAAGAATTAGCCCACTGATAAGGTGTATTAGTGGAAGAACCAAACCGGTGATGTTTTACACACACACACCCAGGGCGGGCAAGGGTCCCATGAGAATGATACTCGTATGTTTCTGATAGAAATATTCATTTTTGCAAAAAAAAAAATTTAGCGTCAAGTATCAAGAGCCTTGAATTACCCATATTGCTTGATTGACTGATCTGTTTGGAATTTATCCAAAGAATGAATTGCAGGCAGAGTCACATGCACAAGACTGTTCAACACGGTGTCAGAGTAAAGAACTGTTGGTAATGATGTAAATCCCTGACAACAGGGAAAAATTCAATAAATGTTTCAATTAAGAATAATGCATCCAAATTCATCAATTAAAGATATTATGCTCTAAGAATATTTAATGTCAGAGGAAATGCTCTCATTATAATGTCAAATGGAAAAAAAAGAAATAAACTGTATATATATGGCATATGGCATTTCCCAAGTTTGCAAATAAAATCATATCTATATATAATAACAATACCAACGGTATACAAACATAGAAGTAAAATTGTCAGTACCCCAGCATACAATGATGAATACTGCATATTTGTAAATTTCACACATATGTGTACATAGTTACATGTAATTCATTTTTCTGTTAATGTGTTTATGGCTTCTTCATGTTGTTCCTAGTAATAACATATTGCTTTTGAAATAGGAAATCATTGCTGTTTTTCAAAGGTCAAATTTAATTTAAGCTCTAATTTCCAATTTTCATATTATACGCTAGTAAATACATATACTAGTCGTATTATTATTAAACCTGAAAAGCTAATTATGGGATTTCCTATCCATGAGTAAAATAGTCCTCAACTGGAGAAAGACCTGAAATAGCCAAATGAGGCCCCAGTTACCCCAGGGAGTGAGGCCAGCTCTGCAGATCCTGCTTTTCACAAACCCTTGGCCCAGAAATTGTCCTTTCCCATTTCCTAACAGTGCTGGGTGGCCAGTCTTCTAAATCTCTGCTTCCACCCCCCTACCTCCACCTGTGTTTCTGTCTATCTTGCTCTTTTGCTTGCTTTTCCCTCCCTCTGCCTTAAAAAGGCAAATCCTCCCTCCCTTCCCCCCACTTCAGAGAGCAAAGTCATAATCAGGGAAGAATCCTAGATCAATTTGGAGCTGAAATCACGGATCCCATTTGTGCCTTCTTGTTTGTCTCTGTGTTCTTCCTGTAGAATTGAAACCTCCTCTAGAGCGCCTTCCCCCCTCTATGCAGCTCAGAGATCCAGGCAGAGCCAGGTCACTGTCTTGGCTTTCTAGAGACATGTCCCAGGTAACTCACTGTCTCAGCATGTAGATTCTGGAATTGTTTTTCCTCTACAAAAACGCAAATTTTAGAAAGACTCAAAAGTCACATGGATGTTAATTGGGCAAATTATACAGAAACATTGGATATAGAATTCCAAGTGCCAGGCATGTCAAGATTATACTCCAGTTACGTATGCAAGGGTATTCCACACCTATGAGGATGGGAAGCAGAGAACTATGGGTAACAACCAAGGCATGAGAAAGAGGAGATTGTGGATTCCCTTTCTATTTTTCAGAATTCTATTTGAAGTTGCTTTTATGTGACTTACACAATACAATTCTGTTATTAAAAAAAAAAAAGTAATTCTAAGTAAGGAAATGGACGCAGAGAGTTTTAGCAATTTCCCCAAAAGCACACAGGAGGTAAGAGACAGAGCTAGGTTTCAAACTAAGGCCTGAGTCCACTGTGCTTTCTCATCTCTATCTCATGGCATTTCTGTGAAATGAGATCACAACCATCACAAAATTTGGCACAAATGGTAAGAAATATATTTACTCAGAACCAGTAGATGGATCTGGTTAAAGAGGCTGGGAAGATCTTGGGCGGGGGGCGGATAAAGAAAATGGAGACTGTGCAAGGGACTATCAATTTTGCTAAATTGTGCCCTAGAAATTGTTCAGACTTTGGGATCAGGAAATTCACCTCATCCCCCTGCCTGCCCTCTCTGGCTGATTTAAAGCCACCCATTCTCTTAATAGTTTACAATTTAATTTTAGAGCATGTGTCTTAGTTGCGATTTTACATATATTTTTGTACTTCTTCACTTAGTGCCTGTTTTCTCCACTAGACCAAAAACCACGAATTGCAGGGACTCTGTCTCCTTTTGTTCACTCCATGTCCCTAGAATCTAGAACCGAGTTTGGCATGCAGTAGATGCTCAATTAACATTTGTTGATTGAATGTGTGGATGATGAATTTTCATTTGTCCTGGTGTTGGAGGCATCTTCTCCACTGTCTGCCTTCCTCCTTCTTGATGAGCTGACAGCTGGGTAGCAAACCACTCCTCTCCCATCATCCCTTCCCCATTCCCAAGCAAGACCTTACAGGAATGATTAAGTCCCTTGGCAGCCAGGTGCAGGAATCATCCTCAGTGCTCTTTCTGCACTGAAGCCCCAGATTGAGGGCCAGGATGGAATCCCAAGAACCAACTCCAAAAGAAATGAGAAGGCTTTACAAGCCTACAGGCTCTTTGCAAGGAGGCTTCTACCCTTGTCTACCTTGTCTTTGCATCATTTTTAAACCCTGGCTTCTCTTTTCCTTTAGACCTGAGGCTCTTGAGTTCAGGGTCTCTATATATGCATCACTCTATATATGCATAGAGATCCAGTCACCCATTCATTCTTTAATTTATCCGTTTCTTTGACAACTCTTTATTAAGCGTATTTTTCCAGTCATGGGGGAAACAGAGATAACAGTGTCCAGTTCAGTCAGAAAAACAGAGAAAACTAAGATTCTGCCCCTAAGAATTAATGCATGTCCTTGAAACCCCCCATGATTCATGCTTGAGGAATATGCTAATGGGTTAAAATGCAGTGTTTCATACGTAAAGTCTCATATTTAAGATAGAAAACTAAATAGAGGTGGTATCGATGATATTTTCCCATTCCAGGTACTTAATTGACATTTATTTTCTTTTTACAATCCCCTCCTTACAATGTTATGGAGATGCTTTTAAATTTATGTTGCTTTGTTGCTGAGGTCATGCTTATTTAAAGGATTAAAGATTGTGTCTGGTCCATCAGCCAAATATCTGTTTCCCTTTGATAATATGGAACATGTTTGACTACCATAGCTTTGGCCAATTACAGAATAATTAGAATACTTTGTAATGTATATTTAACAAATTTCTAGAAGTATTTCCCAAACCTCTTTGCAGAGTTTTATTCATTCAGAACCCCACTCTCCTGTTTTTTTTTTCCTTTCAATATGATTACCACTGAAAAGAATTAAATCTTGTAGTCTTCAGTTTGAGAAATAAGAAAGCAGTATGCGTGCAAATCCATATGCTGCAATCCCTTAAAATAGTCCCCATTGGCATGGAGCTATTCTGACTAATCGATGATTATGGTAAAATGGAATGTCAAAATAGGAACTTCAGCTGAGACCTCAAGACAAGAGACATCTTAGAGTTGGAAAATTGGGATGATAGTTATTAAATGATTCAATTACACCAAAAATGATGTGAAATGAAAGGAGGCAGCTTTTGGAGAGAGCTGTTGGTTTACTGTGAGTCTCCCTGGCTTGCCTCAGTGGAAGGGGATGAGGGCATTTCCTTCCTTCATGTCTCCATAGTAGGAGGACTTGAAAGTGTCAGGCCTTGGCAGGACTACCCTGAAAATTTAATATACTGTCTCTTGAAATTTTGATGGCATGGCAGCCTGGTGTCTGACACCTGACTTGAAAACAACAACAACAGCAGTAACAATAAAGAAATGCTCTCTAGTGGAGCAAAGATGTATTGAGATGTATTGAGCCATGTATTGAGTGGCCTGAGCTCCTAAAGTTGACCTCTCAAGTGCTATAGGAGCGTTTACCACCATCTGGAAAAGCTGTCTTATGTTCCCCACACGTGAACGCACAAAGGGAGAGAGATCTGGCATGAGATCTTAGGTTGCTTCCAAGTGGGACTGCCTGAAGGGTTGAGCGGATCCCAGAAGAGAACCTGGGTACCTAGGGACTGAAGAACGAGTCAGAGACCATCCAAAACAGAGGGGAAGGTGGGTGAAAGAGCCCCAGCAATGGAGCCTGTGGGTCTTTTAAGAATCCAAAATATGCTTTTGGATAAAGTCCATTTTGAATAGGATATCACAGGCATGCCACACCAGTGCAAAACACCAACCAGGTAACAACTGTGCCAGGCCCCTTTCCATCCTCCCACCCTGATGAGGCTCAGGAACCTCAGTGGGCAATTAAGGGAGAAGGGGTCCTAGACCTTGGGAAGAAGAGAAAGAAGAGACTGGCCACCTGTGCCCTTTCTGAAACTGCAGTTCTCCTGTCTGCACTAGAGCCTACCTGGTGAGGGGGAAGAAATCACAACTTTAAAACACAGTCGATGTTTGATTATTCCACGGGGCTGGATATTATACTTGCTAAAATGAGATTGCCTTTGGGGGAATTGAATTCACCTGAGAACCGTTTGCATGGGCTAAGACTGACAAGAAAGGTTTGGGTGCTTGCTGTATTTATCCAGTGGCAGGGAAAGAGATTTCACTGGGCAAACAGATTTGGAAAGGCCACGAGAGACCAAGATGGAGGTCCCCTATGAGTCCTCCTCAGCCAGTGTGATGACTGCAAAGGACGCAGAATCAGTAGTGGGTCAGCAGGGGTAGGAATAGGGGCTGGTCTGACCTGAGGGGTCAGAGAAAGTGTCCTAGAGGAGAGATGTCTGGGATGAGTCTTGAATGGTGGGTGAATGTTGATAGATTGTGGAGGCCTGATTGTTCTTACTATAGAAGCATCTAGAGCCCAAGTGTCCCACGTGAGCTTACACAGAAATCTGAGCCTAGAAATTTCCAGATTTCCTTGGATGCTTGATATTCACACTCTTGTCATCTCTGCTTAGATTCTCTCCTTTCTTTCTGCCTGAAAACACTTCATGTTCTCCATGTCATTCAGCCCTTCTCCGTTTTCCCCAAGGGTATCAAGGCAGTCCATTCAAGCTATTAGAGGTAATGAACAAGGCCTGCCACGCTGCCTTTCCTAGGCCCCAGCGTGAGCCCTGGCAGGACTCTTCATGCATCTCATCTCCGCCAGGTTCACCCTTGCTGCTTTACCCTGCAAAACCCCCTTGGCATTCTGTGGTTTCCTGATATTGCAAGGAAACTGATATTGCAGGAGCCTGTGAGGATTGCCTTGGGAAAAACACATCAAAAGACAACACTCAGCTGTCTTATCTTGCCCCTTAGGGTAGTTATGCAAAGCATTCCCCGCAGAAATATGAATCCATTAAAAAGCATGCTCCCTCGCCTGCCAGTCACTGAAAGGGAGCATAAGAAAAATGGTTAAGTCCAGCTACCGTTTACTGAGCACCTACTGTGCATCGGATCTTTTGATAAGAGGTGCTTTGTGGATAGTATCTCTTGATCCCACCCCAACATGGCAAAGGAGGGGCCATTAAGTTCCATTTTGTGGATGAGAAAGGTGGTCCCAGAGAGTGAAGTGGGAATCCGCTTTCAGTGAGTGAGAGGTGGAGTAGGATTTCCACTAAGTCTTTTCCAGCCCCAGCACTGGTGCCTACTGCTGTTCTGTTTGCAGTAGGCAAGTTCATCCTTTAACTTAATTCTCAAAGCAGCCCTGGCAGGAGAGCTACCCCTGCATCTGCTTTCGGCTCAGGGTCCTGGGGTGGGGCCGCGTGTCGAGCCCTGTGTCCAGCTCCCTATTCAGTGGGGAGTCTCCCTCTGCCTCTGCACCACCCCCTCTGCTTGTGCGCTCTCTCTCTTTCTCAAATAAATAAACAAATAAAATCTTTTTTAAAAAGATTTATTTCTTTGTCTATCTCCTGTTAAACTGGAAGGTTCCCTAGTACAGAGATGATGCCTTCTAATTTCATTAGACATCTGGGTTAGCTTAGCACACAAGAGGACTTAACTCAAGTCATTGAAAGATGGATGTATCATCATTAAAAATGAGAATTAGGCAACTCAGAGAGATGATAAATAAATAAACAGAGGTCAAACAACCAGTCACTTTGGAACCAGAATCTAAAATCCCTATCTCCTGATGGGACTTTGTTCCTGTATATTCAAGTTGGGATTAGTAACATTTTTGTGATGCTTCTGGATGTATTGTACTAGGCTACCAAGGCAGAATCAGAAAGGTGTAAGTATACACACACAAGCATAGAAACATAGATCAACTATTTGTCTCCTAGTTGAGCTATGTGGACCNTGTAAGTATACACACACAAGCATAGAAACATAGATCAACTATTTGTCTCCTAGTTGAGCTATGTGGACCGTTAACATGGCAATTCTACAGCTAGCCTAACGTGACCCCGATTCTCTCTTTCTGTTTCTCTCTCTTTGTGATAACATTCCACCATTTCACAACTTTTATTTAACAAATATTTATTGAATATTTACCATGTTCTCAGCAATGCGGTGGATGCAGAGGATACAAAAACACGTGTAGATTTATAACTTAAACCTCTGAATTTCAGTGATGTGAAGGGAAAGTGCAGGCTGCTTTGAGGATATATGATAGAGAGAGAGAGAGAGAGACATGACCAAGGCTGGTTCTTCAGAGCAAATGTCCCTGGAGGAGTGAAGACAGATTTGAGATCTAAAGGACAGATGATATTTGCGTCAAAAGTAAGTAGATGAAGGGATAGGGTTCCACAAAGTGCTTGAGAAACTAAAGAGAAGCTGATGTAACTGGAACCCAGAGATCAAGAGGAAGAGCTGTGTGGGCACACTGGAGACTTGGCCAGTGGCCAGGCCATGCAGAACCCTGCTAAGATTATCGATATTCTGTTATTTACTCTAAAAGCACTATAAAGGCACTGAAGTGTTTCAGCTGGAGAATAATATAGTCAGTCTTGAATTTCTCTTTTTGGTGTGAAGGGAATGAGTTGGAAGGCGATAAGAATGAATAGATGTTGGGAAACCAGTCATGAGGCACTGAAGTCGTCAGGGAAGAGAGGACAATGGCATGTCTCCATAGTCTGTAAATATCCAGAGCCAGCTATCTTGGTCTCTCTTTGTAAACAAGAGAAAGTTCAGTCCTCTGGTTTTGGCCATAAACTGTTAAAGAAATTCTCCCCAAAAATGTAGACTTAATTATATGGCACCATCCTCCCAAATGTCCTTTCAAGGTACCGAGTGTGGAGAAAATGTGTGCTGGGCTTTTTGGGTTTCTGTATGTTGAAGGTCTTTTAGATGCTACAGATTTCCTTTCTCTACCAATCTCATATTCCCCTGCGTGTGGCTGAGCTTTTCCTTCCCAAAGCTGGTGAAGACCTGATTTGAGAGGCCCACATCTGGGAGTAGCCTGAGTGGCCAGTTGAATTAGCTGTCTGGAAGTCCATGGAAACCAGTTCTCCACGTTGTTTGTGCCTCAGGTAGAGGGCAAGGGTGTCTTCAACTCCAGTCTTTCCCTGCTTTGTCTTGCTGGCACTCATACTCAGAGCTGATGTTCATGCAGGCTCTTCATCATCGTCTCCTCCTCCCCCTCCATCCTTTCCCTTCTCCGACCTCTCCTTCTTCTCAGTGCAATGGGGGTGGAGGGGTGTGGATTGGATTAGTTGAGTTGACCTTGCTCTGCAATATCAGAATTGAAGAAAAGGAAAAAAAGGAACTAGAGCATCCTCAGGGTTCTTTTCTAAAGAGTAGTTGTGCCTCTCACTTGCAAAGATAAAGATAATGCCAAATTAATGTCTCAGCCAGCCTGATTAAGCCTTTTTTAAAAATTTTTAATCTTCTCCAAAACTGCATAGGAGCAAAAACTACCTCAGCCATCACTGCTCTGAATCAGACCGAATAACAATGGATTTTCATACCCTTTTATCATGTGAGATCTGGAGCTGTTCCCTGGGGCTCACCTAACATACTTCCTTGCATTTCACAGTTGGGAAAATTAGTAAATAAAGAACAAATTCAAATAAAAGGACAAATTCATTCATTCATCCAAAAATTCATCCAGCATCCATTGTGTGGTGGGCTTTGTGCTAAGATAGGGAACCAGAGAAAAGTGAGTAAAAGTCTTTGCTGTTTAGGAGCTCACCGTCTGGTAAACAAGTGAATTAACGGTGGCCTGGTAAGGGCTCTAACCTTGCAAGGGACTGATAGTTCACAGTGAAGTAGGACAGAGTGGCCTGGCCCTGGCCCTAAGGCTCCTACAAAGGCTAAATTAAGAGTTCTATCTCTAGTGGAAAATTTTTTGTTTTTGTTTTTGTGTTTACAGAAAATATTTAACTTGGTCAGCCTTGGAGTTAAACACAATTTTTTCTCCTTATCTTGTGTTTTTCAAGCTGGGAGTATTTCAACTACTATGTTATTAGGCAGGTGAATGTATATTTTAGTGCTTTAATTTGGATCCAGGAAAAGATTCAGAATCTTTGTAAAATTTATTCAAAGGCCACCAGTATTGCAGCCATTCAGCGTATTAAGTGCTAACTGTGTGCTAGGAAATAAAAGACTCTACCCTCTCATTTCTTGGCTAGATGGGATGTCTGATTAGCTCTACATTAACAAGCGTAATGCAACTCAGACCATGCTGTCGTAAGAGATACACCAGTAGTGAGGATTTGGGGGGCGCCTGGGTGGCTCAGTCGCTTAAGCATCTGACTTTGGCTCAGGTCATGATATCAGGGTCCTGGGATCGAGCCCCAGGTCATTGGGCTCCACACTCCCCGGGGAGCCCGCTTGTCCCTCTGCCCCTCCCCCTACTGGTGCTCGCTCTCTCTCTTTCTCTCTCTCTCCAAAAAATAAATAAAATCTTTAAAAAAAATAGTGAGGATTTGGGGTGGCTTCACGAAGGACGGAACATTTGCATCAGTCCCAGAAGAATGGGCATGATGTTAACAAGCAGCTATGTACTGGGAAATGTCCCTCTAAGTATGATCCCCGATAAACTATTTCACCCATTTGAGTCTGAGTTTCCTCAACTGTAAAGAAAGAAATGTTAATGAATAAGATCACCTGCCTCATGGTGTGAGTGCTAAATGAAATATTTAATACAAACCCAGTCCCTGATACATATAACAATAATGATAGTAATGATGGTGATCGTGATGATGTTCGTGATGATGGTGATGGTAATGAAGATAATGGTGGTGGTGATAATGATGACAATGATCATGATGATGGTAGTGATGATTAAGAGAATGAGGGTGATGCTGGTGGTGCTGCTGATGGTGGCGGTGCTGCTGATGGTGGCGGTGGGATGATGATGATGATGAAGATGTTGGATGGTGATCGATTATGATTATAGAGATAATGTTGATGATGGGATTGGTGGTGGCCATGGTATTGGTGATGAGGAAGACAAGGATAATGATTTGAGATGATGGTAGTGGTGGTGGTGCTGATGGCCATGGTAAACTGTACTATTTACATAAATGTCATTGATAACCTTCAAACATGCTTCAGAGTTGTACAACAACTCCATTCTTCCTTTCAGGGACAGATGTACACTAGTTACAATGACAGTTTGCCCAAGGAATTTTCCAGCATTCATGAGGCCTCAAATGATGGAGTGGCGTCTCCCAATTGGCAAATAAGAGTACAAGCCACACCTACCCAGGAGTATTGATGCCCAGCCACCCACAGGCAGAAAACAACTAACAGAAGGATTTGACATCTAACACAGGAATTCCCTCTTATCTTTCAACAGAAAGTTTATTTGCTGTGTGGGGGAGTTTGATGGATATTTCTTATTTCTCTGTCTTCTGTACTAGGCAGTAAACAACACATTCCATTTCATTCTTTACAGTGTTTTATCAATAACAAGATTGCCTCCATCTGCCTTTCTTGTAAGTACCTGGATTCAGGATCCTGTTGATAGTCTCTAATCAGGGGACTCCTTTTAGTCTGAAGAAGAATAGCAGAAGGCTTTAGAGGAAGAATTTCTGGAGCTTTAATTTTGGCTTCTCCATGTATTTGCAGTGTAGCTGAGAGCAAATTTCTTGAATGAACCCTCTGAGTTCTATAATACCTAGTTCATGCTTTCTGTCTCCCTTCTGCCACCCTCACCCATTTCCTCTCTCTGGTTCAGTCTTTCTCATGCTCAATGACTATGATTTTAAGCCACCCAAGACGTCTGCAGTGAGCTTCCCCGGGCTGTCTGATGCTCTCCTTAGCTGGGTAACAACAGCTCTGGGCTGAAGGCCAAGCTCCAATCCCCCATGCTAGACGAGTCCTAGTGTAGAGATGCTGCTTGGCTATGTAGAGAGGACAGGGATTCTCAGGGAACTTTGGGTATGTCCGTAAGATACCGATGACACCATATTGAAAGTGTGCATGGAGTTGTGCGTAGAGGAGCGTTTCTTTTTTAAAAATAGCCCACAGCTTCCTCCTGCAGCTTGGCCCTTTCCTCTTCGTTCTGATTCTGCTGCAGTCTGTAATCAAACATGAGTGAAAGCAGGTCTACCTAACCTTGAGATAAAAGCTTTTTTAAAAAAGAAAAGGTAGTATTAAAAACTGAGTGCTCTCCAGAAAAATGGAAATAAAAGATGAAGCACTAATAACAGCAATGAAAATAAAAATAACAACGAAGTGGTTGAACATTTACTCTGTACCTGGTGTCTCACTAAACTCTTCATATGCAGTATCTCACTTAGTCCTTTCAAGAACCTCCTGTGGTTTGTGCTAGTATTTCCCTAATGTGTACATAAGGAAACTCAGTCGACAAGAGGGTAAATCATTCCCCCAACATGTGCAAGTTATAGATTGAGCAGAGTCGGGGTTTGCATTTGGCCCCTCTACCATATGCTTCTTCCCATCAGACATACTAACATCACAACATTTGTTTCCCAGACCTTGGTTAGAATGCTGATCTATAAAAATGGCAGGAGTGATAAATACAGAGGAGCAGCGGCAGTCCTGGGTGGAGAATGAAGGGTTTCTCTGTCTCTGCACTATTGATATTTGGGGCCAGATACTTTTTAGTTGTGCAGGGCTTTCTGTCCATTATAGGTTGTTGTGTAGCATTCCTGGCCTCTACCCACTGTCTGCCAGCAGCCCCCCACCTCCAGTGTGACAACCAAAAGTATCTCCAGACGTTGCCAAGTGTCCTCTGGGATGACACAACGCCCCAATTAAAAACCACTGTTCTAATAGATCCTGTCTCTCTGGGCCTTAATTCCATCTCAAGACTGAGTTTAGCTTTCTTAATCTGCCAAACAACTGGGTCTTTCTTCGTGTTTGGGTCCTCGTCCATCTAACCTTTCCATCTTGGCAGCAGTCACTCTTGGGCCCAGCTCCACCAACAAATAAAATGAAGATAATACTTCCCGGAAGTAATGTGTATTTTAAAGCATGACCTTCTTCATAGAGGACAATGTGAGATAATGTTTATGAAAGACCTAGGGCATGATAATACCTAACAAATGCTAGTTAACTTCATCTTACCCATCTTACCTAAAATGCTGATGAAAACAAAAATGAATATCCTCTTCTGACCCTCGAATGAAAGAATCTAATAACCTGTACTCTATGCACGCTGCTCCCAAGAATCAATGAGATCTTTTAAAACGTCAGTTCCCAAATTTGACTATTTTATGTTTTTACAATAAGTAGACATTTGGAAACATCTGAATAAAGAATGACTTTCCTTAGTTTTTATTCATATAGTGGTGCTTCTCAAATACAACGCGGCAGTGATTTTAGTTTAACTATGAAAGCTTAAATGGGCTATGTATGGGACTCAGTCCATCAAGCCTTTTGTATAAAACAAGACCATGGTGTTGTAGATTTACATAACAATGCTTCAGATTTTGATGTGGAATAGAACTCATTTCACATCCCTGGCACAGACTTTTCATTTTGATTTAAAAAGCAGATTTTCTGTGTGTGTGTCTATGTATATATGTGTGTATATATATATATATATGTGTGTGTGTGTGTGAGTATATGTATGTATATGTGTGCATATATATACACATGCATGTGCATACAAATATATATGTAATTATACATTATATATATAATTCCATGCATCAGTGAGAAAAATTATGTGGCTGACATAGAGCCATCTGTATCAGAGGAAGAAGTAAAAAAGAAAGTTTAGCATATTGGCCAATCTGCATAGAACACACATACACAAATACAGCCCATCTTGGAAGGCAAAAATGTTACTTTTCTGCCTCTAATGGCTTGATAATAGCCATTATCAGCAACAATGCAAATGAAAAGAAAATAAAAAGAGGCATTTTTATGCACTGCCCATTAAGAGCAGCATACATATAAACTCATGAACTTGGAAAATAAATAAACAGACCGGTTGCTGAACAAAAGCTTGATTTCATTTCCAGTCCTGTCGATGGATAGTTTGTCATTAAAAAGATAGAGCTGTTTAAGCTGTCCCAAGGGAAAGACTTAAAGTGGGATAAAAAAGAATCCAGTGGAGTATGCAGACCTGAGCCAATTTTAAATAATTGCCATTCCACCGTGAATCTAAAGAGATTGTGTTGAGACATGGCCCATCCGTCACAAGGAGCAGGGCCTTCCTTTGGGAGGGGCCACATGCCTGAGTTGCCACATTGTGGAGCCCCATGGACGCAACCCTTAGGCAAAGATGGGGAGTCCCTGCCTTCATTATAAGGTAAAATTGCACATAAAGACCTGTATATTTTCCTTGCTGCTTTGCTTATAAATCTTCAGAATATTGTCTGTTAATCCTGGAATGGAACTCAAGAGGTCATTAGGAGTAGCTGCTTGCCTTAACCTCTCTAAATCAGTTTAGCTCCATAAGTCCCTTTTATATCAATCTGTAAAAAGGTACTAACTTTATTTCTGGGTGCATCAACTCATTAAATGACTTATATACATGGAGTGTATAATAGTGGCTGGCACACAATCGATGCTCGATATATGACCGTTTCTATTATTCTTTATATATATTTTTTGAAAGGCAGCCAGAGTAAGAGAAACTTTATTGACTTCAGAATTAGATAGAACTACTTTCAAATTATTGTGTGTGTTCTTGGTTAAGGATTTAGCAGCTATGACCCTCGTCGATGAAACAGGAATAATGATACTTTATACGTTTCATCACCATTGTAAGAATCAAATGAAGAAATGCTTGCAAAAAGAGAAGGGCTTACTAAAGTCTGGGTAAAATCAGCTATTACTATCAACCCTGCTGTTATCATTTGCATCTCAATAAATGACAATTATTTCTGTTATTCAAACTGCAGACATCACTGGGATGGAAAATGAATGGTACTCTTTTCCGTTACTTTTGCCTTGGGGTGAAGTCTTGCACTCAGTAATCTTCTTGACTTGGAACTGACAGGGTTTTATGGGGAAATAGGAAGGAGAATGAAGAGGAAGAGGATAGACAAGAAAACCCAGAGTGTGGACCCTGGGTGAGAAGGAGAGTCATCCATAGTCCTCCTGAAGAGTAAGAAAGATCCCAGATTGTTCATTCAAAACCTCACTTTCATACTGAACATGGACTGTGCTGGGGCTCCGGGGTAAAATAATAAACAAGCCTCTCAGGTGCCTGGTTTAGGGAGCCTAAGGTCAAGTGGGGGAGACAGAGATGTAAAAGCCTTTAGAATACAAGTGGCAGGTACTAGGATGAGGTAGAAACTCAGCCGTGGTGGCACTTAACCCATGCCTGAAGCAATAGGGAGGACTTCCTAGAGGAAGATGCATCTTGGCAGCTCTTAAATGGTTCATAAGACTTAGTAAGAGATGGGGCACCTGGGTGGCTCAGTTGGTTAAGCGGCTGCCTTCAGCTCAGGTCATGATACTGAAGTATCATGGGATCAAGCCCCACTTCGAGCTCCTTGCTCAGCGGAGAGCTTGCTTCTCCTTCTCCTCCCCACTAATGCTCTCTCTCACTATTTCTGTCACTATCCCTGTCTCTCTCTCTCTCTCAAATAAATAAATAAATAAAATCTTTAAAAAAGAGAGACTTAGGAAAAGACGGCGATTGCTCTGCCATTTATGAATTATCTTGTTTAAACTTTCTAAACTATAGTTTCTTTTCTATAAAATATGGATAAAAGAATATAGACTGTGATGACTGTATATATTATATATTATACATGTAAAATGTGCATTAAAATTGTGTTAATGTGCTTCATCAATATTTCTTACTTATTCATTTCTTCAGCCAATGCCAGTCTTCACTGCCAAGCTGAGGAGCTTGGGCCAGGTACTCACTAAGTCTTATCCTCACTTTGCAAGCTTCATCTCTAAAATCCCATTCTTAGGCTGTACCATTTGATGAACAGAGCAAGGCTTCTCTTTGGCAGATCTCTCAGAACCACCCCCACCCCTGCTGTCTCTCACTCTTGCTCTTTGCCATCCCTCCCTCTCTTGCTCTCCAGTCCCTCCTTAAAAGACCTCAAGCCCTGCTGAGTGCAAGAGCACATATTAATGAGGGCACACGCCCATTGGGGACCACTTCCCAGACCTCAGCTTCTCCGTCCATAATTGAAATGGAGGCTTTGAAATGTTCAGTGCGCTTTTCTCTGAAGTTGTAGCTGACCACTTTCTACCGCTGCTTCCCAAACCTTTAATTTGTCAGTAAAATTGTTCAGTTTTCTTATGACCATGGGGGGGTTTTCATCCTCCTGGGGCTGTGGAAATGGGGCCCGGTGAGCAATGCCTATTTTTACGAGAACTCCCTTGCACAACACTCTGGCTATCTCTGGGAGCTCCTTCAAAGGGAAATGGATGAGTGATTTCCTTCAAGGGCACATAGATACCCAGGGAATCTGAGTTTCGGTTTTTATTTCCTTGAGGACTAAGGATATATGCTGCTTTTTCCTTAACGGCTGCAGCTGAACCACGATTCCAAGAGATGCATTTTATCTCTAAGTCATTGGCAAATCCCAGCTTTGCCCTAAATCAGCTATATAAGTTGGGTAGGTTACCTGAATTCTTTCCAAGCCTCAGTTTTTGCATCTATATAAATGTAACTTAAAAAGGCTGATTTGAGAATGAAAATTGCCAGCACACTCTATTTGTGTCACTAACATACCTCTGGTACAAATGTTAGCACCTTCGCTTCCTTCAAGGGGAATAGAATCCAGTGACAGTACCTAGAAATTTGGATGGGATTTCAGTGCCTATGTCCCCTCCTCCATTCTGGATTTGTGGACCTAGGTATAACCACACACAATAGCAATAATTACAGAGAAATATAGTGTCCGTTATATTCTTAGCTCAGATATTACTCTGTGGCTCCCAGTTTAGAACTTTTTAGGAAAGAATATTGGAGTTAGGACTGTCTTTATCTTTCCTCTTTGGATCTATAACAGCTGGGCTTGTGGAGTGGATGCTGCACCCTCTTACGAGGTCAACTGCATGTTTGAGGTGGGCTGGTCTGGTCCTTCATCTTGAACAGCACACTAATAGATGTTCGTTACTTTTCAGCGCATCATGACCCTATCCAGCAGTGAATCATGGCCAACTGAATGTCAAGCAATTCCCTTGTCTCTCTTGAAAAGGAGAGAAGCCTGTGTTGGTGGGTGGGGAGGGCCTGGCGCATAGAGGGTTAAAAGTGTTGATCTGTTTATTTTTCCCATCACTTTTGTGAAGTGCTAAGATATGAGCTGAAGGACACACATGTAATACCCCCTCCTCAACCAAGCAGGGAAGACATATCTAGATGGAAATGGACAAGTATGAGTGCAACTTGCTGTTCTATAAGCAAGGGATAGAGAAGGGCTACATTTCTATCAGGTCAATCACAGACACCATAAACAAGAAAAGAGTGAGGAAAAGAATCCCTGCTCATGAGTGGGAATCCCTTTTGAGAGAGCAGTCCTCTTTGCTCTTCCACTCAACACTAAATTCCATGTTCACGTCTCAAAAGTTAAATTTGGTGAAGCTTGCCTGAGCGCTTGTTATACACAAAGCTATGGTAAGTGGAATGGGAGAGCTAAAACTGCAGCTCCCTGAATCCTTGGTTACAGAGGATAGAGAAAGAGTTTTGTCGTGAGGCATCTGGGGAAGGTTTATCTCCTCTCTGGTACTGACAAGCTGAGTGTTCCTAGACAAGTTACTTCTCCTCTCTAAGCCTCAGTTTCTTCATCTACAAAATGGGGTTGGTAAAACCTACTTCTCGGGGCTGTTGATATAATCATCTGGCACACAGAAGTTACTTAGCAAATGTTAGTTTCCTCTTCCTGCACTCCCCAGAGGACAACTCTGATACTGGACACTGTTCTTAGAGAAAAAGGGAAATGGGAAATGTGAGGATAATAAATTCCAACATCTGCCTGCTGGACCTTTTATCTGTACTTGGAGACGGGGTGTTTATTGAGACAAGGTAGATTTGCAGTGATACATTATTAATAGCTTGTGATACGTTCTGGGTGATGGATATCTTCCCCCCAGATATACAGCAACAGCTGCATTCTCTCTTGGGAAAAACAACAGCATCAAGCCAGAGCAGATAGCTCCCAGGGAAAAAAGAACAACAACAAAAAAACCCTCCAGACCCAAATTATAGTACATTTTGTTTTACTTAGGATTACTAGAAGGGTTTCTCTCACCTCCCACCTCACCAATACCATGAATCTTTTGCTTTGAATTCACACCACTTCTGTTTAGAAGTTCTTCCTGGTATAGACAAGACATCGACAGGATTTACTAAATACCCCCATTTTGGTGGTTTTATGATAAAGCTTAAAGACCCATAGTACATCACTCTCTACTGTCTCTTCTGTGTAATGTGGTAAGATATTTGTCCTGAGGAAAGATTGGCTATCTCTGCAGCCCTTCAGGCAATAGTGATCCCAGGAGATAAACACATGGAGTTACCTTGTAGAATCAAAACCTTTAAAGTGGACCAAGAGATTGCATCCGGGGATGTACTGTATGGTGACTAACATAATATAATAAAAAATCATTAAAAAAAAAAGAGATTGCAGACATCACTGATTCCCCCTGCCCCTGTTTTACAGATGGGAAAAAGATGAGGTGTCATGTTCCATGTCACTCGGGAAATCAGAGTTTGGAGAAGGGAGAAGAGCGTTGAGGTCTGACACCATGCAGTCATATTTATTCAGGCATGACTATTAATCTGTGTTTATGAATATGCAAAGTATGCATGATCTTGAGGGTGTAAGCAAGGACACATTGCTCTTCCACTCCACACTGACTCTTCATTAGCTCTCTGATTTGTGCAACATCCACTGCAGGCAGGATGCCTCTCACAGGTTCACACTGGGACAGGCTAATGTGGCACTGTTCTTGGAGCCCTGCTGGCTGTGCTGTTGCCGTCATCTCGGGAAATATACTTAACCTCTTTGAGCTTTGATTTCTTCACAGGTAAAGCATTTAATCATAATAGTTTTCCCCAACCCAAGAGTTAATTTTACTTCTGAGACTCATTCAACCACTATTTATAGAGGACCTACTAAATGCCCAATAATATCTATGTGCTGTCACATATATAAAGCGGGATAAAACATCATCCTGCTGGTTTAGGGCTTTGAATTCTAATGTTCGCTGTGCTTGACCAGACTATAAGATCCTGGTTGTGTGTTTTCCAATGAGCTGAAATTCTGTCAATATAGTAAAGAAGATCTTTTCACCTTCTGTGATGGCCCTAGTAAGGGGGGAATGCCCAGCGCATCTTAAAAAATTAAATGTCACCAGGAAGCCTTGGCTTGGCTTTGTAGCAGATATTCATAGAAATCAGTTTATTGGGAAGGGCTCCCTAGTCATATTTGTGCAACTATTAAGATTAAGGTATGCAGGTTACTACCTCCATTAATATTCCTCTCTCCTTCTTACTTACTGATACCTACTCTGTGGGAGGCCTCAATCTAAGCATGGTAAGAACTACCAAGATGGATTGGCCTCCCTACTTATGAAGCTCATGATCTACATGGAGAAAGGTCAGATTCTCCTAGGGAGAACTGGGGAAGGGAGGACATGGAGAGTATCCTAGTCTAATCTAAAATGTTGGCATCTTCAACAACACGATAGGCAGGGCATCATCCTTTTATTTAATTTTTTTAAGATTTTATTTATTTGGGGATGTCTGGGTGGCACAGTCGATTAAGCAGCCAACTCTTGGTTTCAGCTCAGGTCCTGTCATGGAATGGAGCCCCACATCACCCCGTGCTCACGCATGTGTGCTCTCTCTCATAAATAAAAAAAATCTTTAAAAACATTTTTAAGATTTTATTATTTATTTATTTATTTAAGAGAGAGAGAGAGAACGTGAGTGGAGGAAGGAACAGAGGGAAAGGCATGAGCAGACTCTGTGCTGAATGTAGAGCACAGGGCTCGATCTCAGGACCCCAAGATCATGACCTGAGCCGAAATCAAGAGTCAGTTGCCCAATTCACTGAGCCACCCAGGCGCCCTGGGCATCACCTTTTTTAAGACAACAATCTGAGATAGTAGTTATAATTTGGTTGTAGTTAGATTGTGACCTTGAGGACATTTCTCCTTTATGGAGGTATTTAGCTTGATGAGTAAAATTTACTTGTCTAGAAGCCCATGTTTTAAAATAAGCTCTCTTCTAAAAGGTCCAGTGTTAGATAAGGACTTCCTGCGTGTGTGTGTATGCCCATGCATGTGTGTACAGATATGTAGGGGCACGTTGTGGAGGCAGAGATTCATGGGGCATCACGCTTCTATCTGGAGCACGTTGCTAAGAACCACCCCCTACCCCTGTCAATCAGAACATGGTGCTCTCTTGAGAGGTAACATATCACATACGTGCTCACAACAGGGAGAATGTCCTCTGGGAAGGCTACGTGTTCAGTAGTGAAGATAATGAAGTTCACAGTTTGGTTAAAAGACCAGTCGGTGGTTTGGATGATGGTCATTCTGAAGAGAAAAGGGTCTAACATCTCTATCTGGGGAATTTGCATCATTGGGAGGGATCATTTAGGGCCTTACGTCTTGCTGTAAGGTTAGGCTTAGGGGTCTCTTCTCTGTCTCAAGGAGGTTTCCTCGTCCTCTGCTTTCTTCTCGAAAATCCAGAGAGTCAATCCTAGACTCCTCTACTTTCTCCATTTTCTAGTTATTCGTGGCCAAATCCAACACTGCCTCCTGATTTTCCTTGTTCCCTGGGAACAAGCTTATAGACTCCTTTTTATCTGTTTATTTGTTTTTAAATTTGGAAATCGGAAGGAAGAAGGAACTTAACCACTATTAATTGATTTTAACTCCTTTTCAAATATGATTTTAAAAAAGACTCATTGCTAAGTTATTCTTATGGATAATTTTGTTTAATATTCCTAATAACTCTTTAAGTAAGCATCATCTTATTCCCAGTTGATAGATTAAGAAACTGAGGTACCAAAAGATTACAGGATTTGCCTAATAGTAAGAAGTTGAGCTTTTATATACTTTATTGCTAACATGGGTGGGGAGAGGAGATGAATTAGCAAAATGGCAAAAGCTGGGACTTATGAAAGTTACAGAATTCTTAAAAGATCCTCACTGAACTCTTTTTTTTTTTTTTTGTCCCTTTGGTATAAAGCTCTTCCATTCTTCTCTTCTTCATTATCTTTATGTCCCTATCCTTTACTCACAGAAGGTCAAATTATATCATTCTTTGGCAAAAGTTATGCTGCTAAAATTGTTTGAAAATGCATCATATAGTTAACTTCTCGAAATCGTTCAAAGTTTTGAAAATGAATCATGCTTCGAACAGTCAACAGCAAGCCAATTTGCCTGGCATTAAGTGGTTTCCTAGATGCAGAATTTACCAAATGATTTCACTTTGTTCCATCATTTATTCCTGACAGCATTTAAGAATCACAAAGGAACTGAACATTTCTTAAGGAACTCCTAATGCTAGTAATCATGGTTGTCATTTATCAAACGCCTTTATGCACCAGGCACTCTCTCAAGGTCCTTATTCACACTATCTTATTTGACCATCACGAAACTCTGTGAAGTTGGGATTACTAGCTCAAGCTTTCCCAATGAGAGTACTATGGTTCAGGAAGATTGTGTAATGTTCCTGAAGTAACAAAGCTAGTAATTAGCAGAGCTGGAGTAAGAACAGAAGTGTCGCTGCTTCTAAAAACCACACTGATAGAAGCAGCTGAGCCAATCTTACATTTAGTGACTGTATCTTCCTGAAGGAACAGGCAGATGTCATAGGATTAAGAAAACAGAGTACCTCTGATGACCTCCTAACTATAATTCAGACAAGATCTCATCATTTATCGAGGTCTTAAGGGGAGACTTTCCTTCTAAAGCCCTAGTGAGGATTGCACAACCTTAGACAATTGGGACTGTTTTCCATCATCATAAATAAGATGTTGATAGCAGTCAGTACACATATGGCTCAATCAACACCGGATACTAACTGGACTGTTCACTTTGGGACTGTTTCAAAGACCCACAGGAGCACACCCACATGAGACACACAGCAATAGTATAAGTGTCAGAAAATTGCCTCATTTATCAAAAAGAGCAAGTGACCAAGTATTTCTGGAAACAGTCGCATAGTTCTTTTTATGATGTAGTCAAGGTGTTTCTCTGCTTTGCATTCCTTTGTTCTGTAAAAATAGGTATGTGATTTAAAGAGGTCCTTGGAACATGTAGGTTTTGGGAAGATTATTTGCTTTAGATCTTCAATCTAAAATAAGATTTATTCCCCTCACAATTTTAAAATATAAACCCATTTGAAAAATTGTGTGTGTGTGTGTGTGTGTGTGTACATGTATAGTTAAATTGAGGATATGAGGAAGGAATGTTAGAGAGTTCTCAAAACCTGGAATATTTATAATTGGAATATTTATAATAGTCATGTACTGAAGGCTTAACACATGGTAATGTTTTAAGCATTTTATAAGCATTATTTCTAATAAAAATGTGATAGGATAATATCTCCACTTTATGGATGAGAAAACTGAAGCTTAGTGAGATTGAATAACTTGTTCAAGACCCCCATCTCAGAAGCCCACATTGGTCTGATGCAAAACTATTTCCTTTCTCGCTGGCACACTCCAGTTTGCCCTGCAGAGCGCATACCTAGCCCACAAGAAATGTCACAGTCCTTTGGTGATGTTATCCAATATCGAGTATGTACTCTCTAAACCAGAGAAAGGGGCATGCTGGCACATGTTGGCTCCTTATACACGTTAAGCACATCTCAGAGCAACTTAATGAGACAAATAGTCGGGGTGCCTGGGTGGCTTAGTCAGTTGAGCGTCTGCCTTTCGCTTGGGTCATGATCCCAGGGTCCCAGAGTCTGCTTCTCCCTCTCCCTCTGCCATTCCCCCTGCTTGTGCGCACTCTTCCTCTCTCTCTGTAAAATAAATAAATAAAAGTTAAAAAAAAAATAAGACAAATAGTCTCCCCATTTCACAGATGAGCAAAGTGAGGATTTTAGAGGTAGTAATGCTTCCACATGGTTCCAGGCTACATCTGAGATTCTGAACCTGCCCTGTTTGACCCCAAAGCCAGTCTTCTCCTCCCAACACTGTTCCTCACTATTTCCTCTAGGGATTTATTATCTTTTTGGTGTCTCAAGCCAATACAGAGTAGCTCTCCTTTGGCCAACTGAACATAAACTCTGAAGAGCTCATTTTTGCCCTCTGGGAGGAGTCCTGCCTTGGATCTCAGATATAGAGTTTGGTTGCAAAGCTGGATCCATGTGTGATGATGGCAGTATCGATGCTGGGGAGTGGTGGGGAGCTCACTGGTCAGACGCCAGCTGGCTCAGGAGACTGTCTCTCTTCCCTTTCCTGGAGCAAGCAGCATTACGTCTGGCCATGCTTGTCTGCTTTGGTGCCCAATTCCACAGCCATTTCAAGTTTTTCCTCTCCCCAAAATGAACATTTACACTCCCATGGATCACCCCTTTGATATTTCTAACCACATAGCTCCAGCTCAGAAAACAAATCAGGAGTGACATTCTGTTACTGTATTTTCAGCTGTAGCTCATAATTTGGTGTAAAGCTTGTCATTGTCTAAGAAACATATCCCTGTGCAGAGAACCCATTGGACACCAGAATGAAATTGACTAAATAAAAGCAGTTTCACTGAACAATTTGCAAATATCACTGTTTCTTGCCAAGCCTTTTTGGCAAAACCGTCTTCAGTGACTTGAGAGCTTTTCCAGCCAGAAAAAGATTTGGGTTACCTTATGCTTTCCTCTCTCATTTTTCTGATATAAATACTTTCATTAAAGCCACATAAGTCTCAGACAATAGAAATGTCATTCAGGGAAACATTTGCATTTATTTTTCAGGAAACATTATTCAGTTTTTCCTTTTCACAGGGTAGGGAGGGGCCTTAATTTAGGGGCCAAAGTAATATTTGCTAGAGACAGTTCTGCACTACATATTGGAGTGAGGGGTGTGTATGTGTGTGTGTGTGTGTGTGTGTGTGTGTGTGTGTGTACGTACGTGGTGTGGTAAGAGGGAGGAAGCTGTTACTGGAGCCATGTTTCCTGGGGAAAAACCTATCAGGTTCTCTGTCTCTCATGGAGCTTAAAATTGAGGAAAGAGGGGCTCCTGAGTGGTGCAATCAGTTAAGCATCTAACTCTTGCTTTCGGCTCAGGTCATGATCTCAGGGTCCTGGGATCAAGCCCTGCATCATGCTTCAATGCTCAGCTGGAGCCTACTTGAGGTTCTCTCTCCCTCTTCCTCTGCCCCTCCAGCTCGTCCACACTCTCTCTCTCTCTCAAATAAATAAATCTTTAAAAAAAATTGAGGAAAGGATGTGTTTGGAACAGGAAAGAAGTATGGTATGAGGGATAACTGTGAAATCCCTGGCATAGACATCAGTAGCCAACATGGATTCTCGTCCAAATGGAACGAGCAACTGGTAGCATGATCTTATCAATTAAATAAAATATATATAAAGCAAAATGAGGCTTAAAGACTGAGTGGTTTTTTTAGAGGAAAAGGAAAAATAGGCAAAAATCACAGCCCACTTGGAGCTTAGGCATGACATTTAGATTCTTTAAGCCTTAGAATTTTCATCTATACAACTGGGTAAAAAAAAAAAAAAAAAAAAAAAAAAAAAAAAAA
>NC_048229.1:61637465-61640471 GCF_002007445.2 Ailuropoda melanoleuca
GAATAAGACATAGGACTGTTTGGCCTGTTTTCCTTCATTCTTTTAGGTTCCTTTTAAATTCTTATTCTTTTCCCTTTTCAAAAGCACAGTAGGATTTTTTGATAGTACGATATATACAAATATGTAATTATATAAATATATAATACATATCAAAACCCTAATTCCACCCCTAACGGATAAGCCTGATTAAACTCCCAGGAAGATATCCCTCAGACATTATCTATACATACATTTGTTTTCTATGTTACTATAATAAGATCACACTGTTTATATTATCTGGTGGTTTGTTTTATATGTTTGTTTTTTAACCCACTTAACCATATCCCTAACCTTGTTGGTAAAATTCTTTGAGTCTTCCAGAGATGAGTTGAGGAGGATGGGAAATCCTTTCTTCCCACTCCTCCCACCCCCATCCCTGGAATATCACTCCCCAATCTTCTGGGATGCCAGGAACTCCATTAGAGAGCCACCGTGTTAGTACTGATACATGGATTAGCATGAAGATACCCACAGGACAGGCATGACGTGAAGCGCATATCAGTAATTGAAATCATAGCCCAAGCAAGCCAATTGGATCCTACTCAGCGGGCTGCCAGAATGGAGATTTCTGGCAGGGAGGAAAAAGGATTCCGGAAGGAGGGAGGTGCAGCATGTGTGTCGCTGGGAGGGAGGTGGGGAGGAGAGAACTCCAGGCACCACTCCCCAGGAGGCCAAGCAGGGAAAGGTGAAGGAGCTTGCAGGAGGGAAAGACCTGAGCTCAGAATCCTGAGAGGAGAGAAAAGGGAAGACTGGCTCTGCCCAAAATGCTACCTTCTAGAGTATCCTCATTCTCAATATTGAAAGTATAGTGATAATATTTCCTCTCCTTCCTTCCTTCCTTCCTTCCTTCCTTCCTCCATGAAATCATTCTTTGCCATCATTTATCGAAAGGCTGCCATATGCTAGGCACTTCCTGCATGCTGGCTTGAAATGATGAGCACATAGACATGGTCTTGCCCCCGTGAAGCTGACAAACTAGTGGTGGAGTCAGACTTTTAACACAGGGATAATTACATAATTAAATCTTGTTCGAAGTGCCAAGTATAAAGGAGGAAAATGACAGTGTTCTATAAGAGAGAATAACAGAGCAGGATGAAAATTAGTCTACAGGGTCAGGGATGGCCCACTGACACTGTGATATTTAAAGGAACTCTGAAGAATGAATCAGGATCAGGCAGTCGAGAGACAGGGAAAGGGCTGTCCAGGGGAGCAGGGTTGGGTAACAGCAGGAACAAAAGCCTGGAGGCTGGAAGGGTAGAGAAGTTTGGAAGATCAGGAAGTCTGGTCACTGCAGCTGTAGTTTCTCCAGACCTTAGAGGGGTAGCCAGAGGTGAAGGCCCTTTGTGATCTGCTAGGGATTTTAGATGTTCAAAGAATTTTATGCAGAAAAGTGACATTTTCAGCTGTACTTTTCAAAATTTTCTGTCTACTCTGTGGCCAATGTTATTCCATATATTTTTAAACATGTTTCTTTTTTACCATTCTGTAAGCAAGATAAGAATATAAATACCCATTAAAAAAAAAAAAAGCTGAGAATATGAATGTTGTCTGTCTGAGGTTAGAGTAGTCTGTACTCCATGGAAATTTTCCTGAAGTTCTGAAAAGCTAGATCCATTCTTAGGCCAATGCTGTTTCTGCCTGGTAATCGCTCATGTTTTTTGAGTACTTATTATTTGCCATGCATTTCATTAAGAAATTTATATCGAAATCCTTTTTGCTATTTGAAAAAAAAAAAAATCCTTGGGGCGCCTGGGTGGCTCAGTTGGTTAAATGGCCAGCTCTTGATTTTGGCTTAGGTCATGATCTCAAGGTCATGAGAACAAGACCCATGTGGGGCTCCTTGCTGAGCGGGGAGTCTGCTTGAGATTCTCTCTCCCTCTCCCTCTGCCCTCCCTCCTCCCCCGCTCATACGCACACTCCCTTTCTCTCTCAAATAAATAAATCTTTAAAAAAATTAAAAATCAAAATTAAAAAATAAAAAGAAATCTTTATAGCACCTTTATGCAGGAAATGTTGTGATTATTTCTGTTTGAGACTCACTCCTTCCCCAAATAAACCAGAATCGGATCCCTTTACCTGGAATCTCTGTTGGTATGGAATTGGTCTTAGGTTACTGCCCCAAGGGGTCTGTTGTCTATAAAAGATTCGCCCATTCCCCAAAATGGCTTAAATCTGGGCCAAAGTATTTGGGGATAGAAATCAAATTGTGAACATTTAAAGACAGCTTCTCTCTTGTATTTAGAAAATGTACTTCAGTGTGTTAGGAGAAATTTCTGAGTGTCTAGAAAACATTATCAGGATGGGGGGAAAAAAAGAAAAAAACCCAAACTTTTATCAGCTGCTTCTGTCTGCTGCTACCCGGCTCTGGTGACAACTGATGTCTTAAAAAGGGATAATGTCTGTTGGTGATTCTCACTGACAGCGTCAAGATTGGCTGAGCTGAGATCTCAACCCTTGAGCTGAAGGGTCCTCCACAGAGTGTCTGGTCCAGACCTTTGCCTTCAGACTGGGGCAAACCTAATCAATCAACCCATCCATCAATGTATGGGTCCTCCGTTCAGATGCTCAGGATTTAGCTGTGAGGTAACATTTAAGCTCAATAAACGATTGGAGAATATGCTAGCATGTATTCAGTTGCAAAGCAAACATTCTTTGGAGGCCCCAAACACAAGAAACAAAAATTTATAATATTAAATTTTAGAATAATTAGGAAAAAAACGGACTGCAAACAATGCATTAAAAGGTAACATAAGAACTTTAAAAAGACAATTTTTAAGACGTAACTTTTTTTTATGGCTCCTACAAGATCTTTTTGTATTCATTGTGCATGTTCATACTGATTTAAAGATATGTTAACTGGATTTCAGGCTGACAGATGGTCATTTCTTTTCACTTCCACAAACTTTTCCTTTTTTTGTACATATCAGGTCTGGTAGACACATTAAACATATCAGTTCTTTTTTTTAA